>NC_083384.1:2120000-2347500 GCF_031755915.1 Ziziphus jujuba | reverse complement strand
TTGTGCAAATAGATATAATCCATGGAATCACAGGAATGATCAAAATGGAATGTAATTTCTATGATGCAATTGGAGCTTATTGGCAAAAAAGAATCCATTTAGATAGTCCTTTGTGGCTCCGGTGGCAACTAAATCAATGTGTTATTACTTCAAGAGAAGCTCCCCTCGAAGTTCACTATGAACCTTTGGGTACCTATCATGAGATTTATGGGCCCTATCTAATAGTAAGAAGCATAAAAAAAGAAATTTTTTGTTTATACACTCAAACCATTGTTGGTCATATTTCTCTTTATCGAGAAAATGAAGAACCTATACAAGGATTTTGCGTAGCCTACTCATATGATACCAATAATATGGTATGCAAGCTAAGTAATTCTATGACACCAGTGTGAATTCAAGTCTCTCCGGTTCAAGTAAGACCATAGTACCTGAATTTCTACACGAATCAAGATAAAAAAAGGAAGTTTTCCAATCATTGTCTCAAACCCATTGGCAAACCCCACTTAGCGAAATATGGAGGTACTTATAGCAGAACGGGCTAATCTAGCCTTTCACAATAAAGTGATAGATGGAACTGCCATTAAATGGCTAATTAGTAGATTAATAGACCACTTCGAAATGGCATATACATCACATATCCTAGATCAAGTAAAGACTTGGGGATTCCGACAAACCACTGCTACATCATTTTGTTAGGAATTCATGATCTTTTAACAATACCTTCTAAGGGATGGCTAGTCCAAGATGCTAAACAGCAAGGTTTTATTTTGGAAAAACACCATCATTATGGGAATGTACACACGTTAGAAAAATTACGACAATCTATTGAGATATGGTATGCCATAAGTGACTATTTGTAACAAGAAATGAATCCTAATTTTAGGATGACTAACCCTTTAATGCAATCCATATAATGTCCTTTGCATGGATCCATACATCTCGATCGGAAAATAATCAATAGAAAAATAAAGAATCAGAATTGATCGATATATTTCTCGAAACAAACGAAAAGGAAAAGAAAGATGAAACATAAATCATGGATCAACTAAGCCCTTTTAGGGACTTGTTTAAGAATAAGAAAGAGGAATCTCATGTAAATACCATGGAATAAGGCTTGATCCTGTTCATGGGGATTAAGTAAAAATTCCATTCCAAAAAGTTTGAAACAATTGGGATTTTATGGAGATTGGATGGAGTTACTAATTCATGATCTGGCATGTTCATAATGAAAACTTCATTATTGATTCTACGAGAATTTTTATGAAAGCCGTTCATTTGCTTCTCTTTGATTGAAGTTTTATTTTCCCAGAATGTATCCCAATTTTTAGCCTAATTCTTCTTCGGATGGTCGATTCAACCTCTGATAAAAAAGATATACCTTGGTAATATTTCATCTCTTCAACAAGTTTAGTAATGAGCATAATGGCCCTATTGTTCCGATGGAGAGAAGAACCTATTATGCTCCCTAGTGTTCCGATGGAGAGAAGAACATATGATTAGCTTTTTGGGAAATTTCCGAACGAACAATTTTAATGAAATCTTTCAATTTCTTATTTTGCTATGGTCAACTTTATGTATTCCTTTATCCATATAATTCTAAAATTGTAGAATAACACAAAAACAAATAAACCAAATAAAGATAGATCAAACCTGAACAAAATTTAGCTCTGATACGAACCTAGGACGACCTGCTCCTAAACCCGTATTATATTAGCCCGGATCTCAATTAAGTTCAAGTTCTAGTGGAATGGACCTCAAGCCCTAACCAACCTGTGGTTAGAAACCTTGGTATAATGTAGACGCCACAATAGGGGATGGAAAATCTATTGATAAGTCAAGCTAAAACAACCAATTCTCTAATGGTGTTTTAGGTGTTCTCAAAGAACAAAGAGATAATTAATCTCACAAGTATTTTCTTAATCAAATCAAAGTTGTATTCTTATGGAAAAATAAGCCTTTAAATAGGTTTTGAAAGAAACAAAATAAACCCTAAAAACCCTAGGTAAAACCGGCCACACACATAAAGAAACCTAGTTGGCCGAAACTATACTTCCTTTCCTAATCTAAGTTTGATTAATTAATTCCTTTATATTAA
This sequence comes from Ziziphus jujuba, assembly GCF_031755915.1. Lineage (NCBI taxonomy): Eukaryota > Viridiplantae > Streptophyta > Magnoliopsida > Rosales > Rhamnaceae > Ziziphus > Ziziphus jujuba. Next base: position 2,345,405 of record NC_083384.1, on the reverse strand, counting down.
ATTAGGAATTAATTAATTTACAATGGAAAGAAAAAAATAAAAACCTTCCTAAAGTTATTTTTCCAGAAAATAACTAAATAAAAGCCAAAAAGTAATGGTAGTTTCCTAAAAAAAAAAGTAAAAACAAATTAGGAAACTAAAAATGCTAGCCTTTTGATCAAGTTGACTTTGATCAATCTTTGACCTCTTTGAGCTTCAAATCAGCTTCTAGGTTCTTTTTAGGATGCCAAATAAGCTGAATATGAAGTCCCACACGTTGCCCATGCTTGGAAAAATAAGAAAAGGCTAATACAGTAAAATATAGTAAAGCCAGCAAGCAATACAGCAAATTCGGCCAAATTGTTGATGCTGTCCATACAAGCCCTTTTTGATTGCGTTTGAGGCTGCTTTAACTTGATTCCATGACCTCTTAGGCATATGTATTGAACCCATAAAACATTGGAACCATTTCATGCTTCCTGGACTCCAAAAATGTACCAAAACCGTCACCCGGGTCTGTATCGGCTTCCACCACTTGGATGCTTAGAATAGGCTTTGTATCTTCAAGTATGGACAAGCTCTGTTGAGATTGATTACCCCCTGTGTAAATACTCCCAGTTTGTCCTTAAATCTTTTAATATGAGCTCTTGTGATTGGCCTAGTCTTTATCCGTGTCGAGTCAGCACCCTAGCGGGTTATCGGTTGAGCGGCCTCGGGCGGAATCACATCACTTCCAAAGAACAAGGCTTTTTTCGAATAAGCCAATTCATTTGGGACCCTGTAGATCCACTTATTTCCTATTCAAAGATCAGCCCGTTGTCTTTGTGTTTTCACATCGAGAATTCTTTGCAGATGAAGAAATGTAAAAGGTGCTTTTTACTTCCCAAATAGATCTTCCTACATCTATATATAAACGCTGGCTTATCAAGAATAGTACTTTGAATTGTTGATTCATTGCCAGAGATGGCTTAGAACCAATAGTTCATTATCTAATAGATTTTTCCGTTCTAATACTCCATTCGAGAGTTATCAGTATTTATCAAAGCTGTTCGTATCTAATGGAATGCTATTGGATCAAATGACAAAGACATTGTTGAGAAAAAGATGGTTTTTCCAGGATGAAATGAAAATTGGGCTCATGTAACAAGAGCAAGGTTTTCCATTCCTTAGCCAGAAAGATATGTGGCCATGAAATAGGGATTAAGTGGAACAGAATTGACCAGGTGATAGAGTCGTGGAAACACCCATTTCTTCCATATTTTGGACCTCAGCTCCATGGAACAATATACTACTGCTGAAACATGGAGTGATACGCACCTAGGACGACCCGCTCCTAAACCCGTATTATATTAGCTCGGATCTAATTATGTTCAAGTTATAATGGTCACCTTGACCCTAACCAACCTATGATTAAAAACCTTTGTATATAATGAAGACGCCACAATAGGTGATGGAAGGCCTATCGATAAGTCAAACTAAAACACTCATTCACTAATGGTGTTTTAGGTGTTCAAAAGAACAAAGAGAATTCAATCTCACAAATAATTTTCTATATATAATTCAAGCTTAATTCTTATTGAAAAATAAGCCTTTAAATAGGCTTTGAATAAACAAAATAAAACCCTAAAAGGATTAGGAAATTTCAACCAACATAGAATCCTATTACGAAATTGCCTAATTTCACACTCTTTCCTAATCTAATTTGGATTAATTAATTCCTTTATTTTGAGTTAGGAATTAATTAATTTACAATGAAAATAATGAAATAATAACTTTCCTAAACTTATTTTTCCAGAAAATAAATAAATAAAACCCAAAAAGTAATGGTAATTTCCTAAAACAAAAAGTAGAATCAAATTAAGAAACTAAAATACTAGCTTTTTTACTAAGTTGATTTGACTAATCTTTGACAAACTTGAGCTCCAAATCAGCTTTAATATGCTTTTTAAGATTCCAAATAAGCTTATTATGGAGTCCCACACATTTCCCTTCCTTGGAGAAAAGAGAAAAACCAACTCAGCAAAATACAGTAAAGCAAGCATAAATACAGTAATTTTTGGCCAGATTTTGAAGCTGTCCGTATAATTCCGTACAAGTTGGTTTTTCTTCTGCCTTGACTTATTTTCATGACCTCTTAGTGATATTTATTGAATCCATAAAGAGTTGGAACCATTTCTTGCAGCCCAGACTCCAAAAATGTACTAAAACTGCTACTCGGGTCTGTACCGGCTTCCACCACTTGTATGCTCATAATAGGTCTTGGTTCTTCGGGAATAGACAAGCCCTCTTGAGAATGAATAATGCCCTTGATAACTGCAGAAAGGTGATCCCTAAACCTCTTAGCTTGAGCTCTAGTGATTGGCCCCGTCTTCATCCATATCGGGTTGGTACCCCAGCGGGTTGTCGGTTGTGTAAGCTCGGGCGGATTCGCATCATTCCCCTCCTCTTGAAAAGGATTTGCCCTCAAATCAAAGTCATCACCTACCAAAAAAGGAGACAAATCAGCAACATTGGATGTAGCACTAACATTATACTCACCCGGTAAATCAAGTTTGTAAGCATTGTCATTTATCCGCTAAAAAACTTGAAAAGGTCCATCGCCTCTCGGCATCAATTTGGATTTCCGCTGTTTGGGAACCTCTCCTTCCTCAAGTCTTTTCATGAATCTGCTTTACAAAATCAGCCTTTTGTTTTCTATCTAGATTAGCACGTTCACTTAAAGGTAAAGGTGTTAAATCTAATGGAGTCAAAGGATTAAACTCATAAACAATTTCAAAAGGTGTATATTTAGTTGCTGAATGTAAAGACCTATTATAAGCAAATTCAACATATGGCAAACAATCCTCCCACGTTCTCAAATTTCTACTAATTAATGCTCTTAACAATGCAGACAAAGTTCTATTCACTACTTTGGTTTGTCCATCAGTTTCTGGATGACAAGTAGTTGAAAATAAAAGCTTGATACCTAACTTAGCCCATAAAGTTTTCCAAAAATAACTTAAGACCTTAGCATCTTTATCCAAAACAATAGTCTAGGCATTCCATGTAACCTCACAATTTCTTTGAAAATAAATTAGCAACATTAGATGCATCAGTAGTTTTATTACATGCAATAAAATGTGCCATCTTAGAAAATCTATCCACAACAACAAATATTGAATCCTTACCTGTCTTTGACCTAGGCAAACCAAGAATAAAATCCATTGACAAATCCACCTAAGGAAAGGAAGGAATTGGCAAAGGCTTGTAAAGACCATGCGACATCAACCTAGATTTGGCTTTTCAGCACTTCAAGCATCTTTCACATATTTTCTCTACATCACTCCTCATGTTAGGCCAATAAAAAATATTCTTACAGCAAGGATAAAGTTTTAGAAACTCCAAAATGACCTGTTAAACCACCACCATGACTTTCCTGAACTAGTAACTCCCTAATGCTACAATTAGGCACACAAAGTTTGTTTTCCTTGAACAAATACCCCTCAAATATGTAAAATTTATTAAATCCATGTTTCAAACAGGTCCTAAATAATTCGCCAAAGTCACTATCATGCTCATAAAGTTCCTTTGATTGTTCAAAACCAAGCAATCTAGCATTTAAGGTAGAAAAGAGAACATACCTTTGGGATAATGCATCGGCAACCACATTTTCCTAACCTTTTTTGTAGCGAATCACATATGGAAAGGTCTCAATAAATTCAATCCCCTTGGCCTGCCTTAGTTTGAGCTTTCCTTGGCCTAGTGTGCTTCAGAGATTCGTGATCCATAAGAATCACAAAATCTTTTGGCATGAGATAATGTTGCCACGTTTCCAAAACCCTCACCAAAGCATACATCTTCTTGTCATATGTCGGGTAGTTTAGTGCAGCTCCACTCCATTTAATTTCTCACTAAAGTAAGCTATGGGCCTTCCTTCTTGCATTAATACAACCCCAATACCTACACTCAAAGCATCACATTCAATTTCAAAAGTTCTGGAAAAATTTGGCAAAACTAATAAAGGTGCATTACATAGTTTTCGTTCAATAAATTAAAAGAGGTTTCTTGTACTTCCGCCCATTTAAAACCAACATTCTTCTTTCCAACTTCATTCAAAGGTGCTGCGATGGTGCTAAAGTCCTTGAAAAATCTTCAATAAAAGCTTTCCAAACCATGAAAGCTCCTAACTTGAGTGATAGAAGTGGGTGTCGGCCATTCCTTGATTGCTTGGACTTTAGATTGGTCAACTTTGATTCCTGCAGCACTTACTACAAATCCTAGGAAAACAAGCTCATCTTTGTAAAAATCACACTTTTTCATGTTAGCAAACAACCTTTCTTTCCTAAGGGTATTTATAACTTGCCTAAGATGGTCTACATACTCATCCAAGTTTCGGCTATATACTGAAATGTCATCAAAATACACAACCACAAATTTACCAATAAATGGATGCATAACATGATTCATAAGCCTCATAAAAGTACTAGGTGCATTAGTTAAAGTAAAAGGCATGACTAACCATTCATACAGCCCATATTTAGTTTTAAATGCGGTTAACCATTCATCACCTTCTTTCATTCTAATTTGATGGTATCCACTCCTAAGATCAATTTTAGTGAACATGCAAGCACCATGCAATTCATCAAGCATATCATCTAATCTAGGAATTGGATGTCTATATTATTTATAGCCCTACAATCAGCACACATTCTCCAAGAACCATCTTTTTTAGGCACTAATAAAATAGGAACAACATATGGACTCATACTCTCATGAATATAGCCTTTATCAAGTAACTCACTTACCTGTTTATGTAACTCCTTTGTTTCTTCGGGATTGCTTCTATATGCTGGTCTATTTGGTATGGAAACTCCTGGAACAAAGTCAATTTAATGCTCAATCCCTCTAATTGGTGGTAATCCCTTTGGAATTTCATCCGGAAAGACATCTTCAAAATCTTGCAAAAGAGAAAGAATTGAACTTGGCAATTCAAGTTCTTCAAGGTTAGCTTGATCATTAAAATAATTATCTTTATAAATCATGACCAGCAATGGTTTTTTACTGAAGATAGCTTTATTTACATCTCCAAAACTCAAATAAATTTTTTTATTCTTTCTTTCTTTTCTTTCTTTTGCTTTCTCTCTCTCAGCCACCATACTACCTTCCTCACTCTCGGATTTCTCATTTTTTTCACTCCAATTTCGACCTCTCTTGGTTTTTCCACTCAAGTTGAGTTTTAGAACACTTACCTGGTTGGTCTTGCACGGGTTGGACTCCTTGGATGGGTGTTGTTGTCGTGGGGGCCATACTAGTTCTCTCATTGAGTTGTTCGGCCACCCTCCTTTGTTGTATTTATATTTGATCTTTGTACACCTCTTTAGGAGTTAATGCCTCCAGCTTGACCTTTTTACCTTTAAATCTAAAAAGAATACTATTCTCTCTACCATAATGAATAGCATTTCTATCAAATTGCAAAGGCCTACCAAGTAAAATATGTCCCGCATGCATAGGCACAACATCACACAAAACCACATCCACATATATTTATCAATGCTGAATTTTACTTTGGCTTGTTTATTTACTTTCATCTCACCACTATCATTTAGCCATCCTACTCTATATGGTTCTGGATGTTTAATAGTTTTTAAGCCTAATTTATCAACTACAATGTTACTAATTACATTAGTATAACTCCCACTATCAATAATCATGCTACAAATCTTACCTTGAATCTCACATCGGGTGTGGAAGATGTTCTCTCTTTGAATTTCATCCTCATCTTTGCATGCAGCCAGCACTCTCCTAGAAAGCAAGCTCAAGTCATCCCTTGAAGGTCGGAGTGTCTTGGGTTCCTCATGCTCATCATCTCCGACTTCTCCATCTTCAATTTCAGTTTCAGCATCAATTTCTTCACTTTCGGATTCTAGTTCGCCATTACCTTTCAACGCCATAATCCTCCTCTTGGGGCATTGGCTAGCAATGTGTCCTCGTCCCTGGCCCTTAAAACACACAATGCCATTACCTTCACTTTTGTCCGCTTGGACAGATTCGGTTCTAGTCTTTCTCTTTGGCCGATTTGAACTTTCTTCTCCAACTTTCGACTTTAGCTTGCTTTCATAGGGTGGGTTGTTTCTCCAGCCACTTGGAATTGATCTCCCGCTTCTGGAAACTCCTCCAAACTGTGAGCCTACACCCCTCCTCTTGAATTGATGCTCCAATTTAATAGCCACATACAACATCTCCTCTAATTCCACATATTGTTGCAATTCTAGTTGGTTGGCTATCTCACAATTCAAACCACAAAGGAATCTTGCCATGGTTGCTTCTCTGTCCTCATTCATGTTTAATCTCATCATAAGCATCTCCATCTCCTTGTAATAATCCTCCACGGACTTACTTCCTTGAGATAGGGATTGAAGCCTTTGATGCAGCAACCTATTATAATGGGATGGTACGAACCGCTTCCTCATTGCTCCTTTCATTTGGCACCATGTAGTGATCAAGTCGTCACCAACTCTCCTTCGGGTATTTTGCCCATTGGTCCACCATTGGAGTGCATAATGGCCAAATTCCATTGCTGCCAATTTCACCTTCTTAGCTTCCGAATAGTTATGACAATCGAAAATCATCTCCATTTTCTCCTCCCATTCCAAATATGCTTCCGGATCACTTTTTCCCATGAAAGGTGGAATGTTTACCTTGATATTCCCAAGATCATCATCTTCATTCCTTGTTGGTCTCCCACAGATTGGCCTTTCTTGAGGTTAAAAAATTTCATCAAACCCCTCTTGCAAGTCATCTCCATAGTTACTTCCCCCGAATTCCTCTCTTGGTCGCCCTCAGCCTCCTCGACCTTGACCTTGTCCTTAATGAGCATCTAACCATATATTTGGCACTCCTTGGGATGTTTCTAACCTGTCAAGCCTTTGATTTAATTGGTCAAATTGAATATTCATCCTCTGTAGTTGCTCCAAGACAGCCTTCATATCCGTTTGCTCACCACTCCCCGAAGCTCAGGAACCGCCATGGAATCCTACGAACTCTTTTTCATTAATTCTTAAAGATGGATCTCCTCTTCTCACCCTTGAATTTGCCATGTTAGTATAAATAATGCAAAAAGAAAATAAGACCTCACAAAATTTCACTCCCTCACATGTTTCACTCAATAAAGAACTCGACACTCGTGTTTGCACACTAATTTCGGCTTTTAACCCTCTTTTGTGCTCACACTTTCTTGTTTTTTTTCCCTCAATGAATTATCTCAAAGTTCTAATTAAAACACCCACAAAACAGCAATTATATCACAAGTATGTCTTAATTAAACTTATCAACAAAACAGTAGCAAAAAGTAGGCAATACCCAAAGAAATCAACAAAATCTAGTTTTCAGCTTTTCCAGGCAAAATAAAGCAAATTAATGAGAAAACTTTGGAATTTTTAAGAACTAGACTAGATGGTAAGAGATTAAGGATTCAAGAATAAAATTTAGGAAAAGAATTTTCAAACTCAAACAAGAATCAAATCGAATAAAAATGTAGAATAATGTTGGTTGTTGTTCTTGTAATTCAAGTTTTGTATCAAATCCTTTAACTAATTTTAATCCAATAATTTAAGCACCCAAAATTCCAAATATCCAGCAGCAAAAATAATTCTCCAGCAACTTATCGACAAACCAGCAGCTCCAACAAATTTCCAGCAAACAAATCAAACTCCAACAAACCAAAATTTTTTTTATTTTTTTTATTAAGGTGCAGAGCGTGTATGGGATGGATGCAACCTTAACCTAATGCTAAAATTGTAGAATAAAAGAAAAACAAATAAAGCAACTAAAGATAGATCAAACATAAACAAAATTTGGCTCCGATACCAAATGATATGAACCCAGGACGACCCGCTCCTGAACCCGTATTATATTAACCCGGATCTAATTATGTTCAAGTTCTAATGGTCACCTTGACCCCTAACCAACCTGTGATTAGAAACCTTGGTATATAATGAAGACGCCACAATAGGTGATGGAAGGCCTATTGATAAGTCAAACTAAAACACTCATTCACTAATGGTGTTTTGGGTGTTCAAAAGAACAAAGAAAATTCAATCTCACTAATAATTTTCTACATATAATTCAAGCTTAATTATTCCTGAAAAATAAGCCTTTAAATAGGCTTTGAATGAAAAAAATAAAACCTAAAAGGATTAGGAAATTTCAACCAACACAGAATCCTATTAGGAAATTGCCTAATTTCACACCCTTTCCTAATATAATTTGGATTAATTAATTCCTTTATTTTGAATTAGGAATTAATTAATTTACAATGAAAATAATGAAATAATAACTTTCCTAAAATTATTTTTCCAGCAAATAAATAAATAAAACCCAAAAAGTAATGGTAATTTCCTAAAACAAGAAGTAGAATCAAATTAAGAAACTAAAATACTAGCTTTTTACTAAGTTGACTTTTACTAATCTTTGACCAACTTGAGCCCCAACTCAGCTTCAATATGCTTTTTAAGATGCCAAATAATCTTACTATGGAGTCCCACATGTTTCCCTTGCTTGGTGGAAAGAGAAAAAGCCAACTCAGCAAAATACAGTAAAGCCAGCATAAAATATACTAATTTTCGGCCAAATTTTGAAGCTGTCCGTACAAGTTGGTTTTTCTTCTATCTTGACTTGTTTTCATGACCTCTTAGTGATATTTATTGAATCCATAAAGAGTTGGAGCCATTTCTTGCTGCCCAGACTCCAAAAATGTACCAAAACCGCTACCCGGCTCCATACCGGCTTTCACCACTTGTATGGTTAGAATAGGTCTCGGTTCTCCGGGAATAGACAAGCCCTCTTGAGAATGAATAATGCCCTGAATAAATGAAGCAAGGTGATCCTTAAACCTCTTAGCTTAAGCTCTAGTGATTGGCTCGGTCTTCATCCGTATCGGGTCGGAATCCCAGTGGGTTGTCGGTTGTGCGGGCTCGGGCGAATTCGCATCATGGAGGAATTGAAATCTTAAATCAAAACATTAGGGATGGATGGTATGAACTGCCTAAACAAGAATTCTTGAATAGGGAACAACCAGAGCTATTACTCACTATATAAAAAAATTTCCATTAATGAAAGATATAAATCCATTGGAAAATCAAAAATACGAATGTTGGATGAAATGGTTGTTTCCATCTACTATAATAATGAATCATTGGTTTAACTGAATAACTAAATAAAATAGATAGACATTTCTCTTCGTCTCAGGTCAACGGATATTCTCAATTGACCCCTATATGGATAGTATACATTCCAGTTGACTGACTAATTCTAATTGTTTTGAAGCAATCCATAGAGTGGTTCATCCTATTCAGATATTCACGACCAATAAGTACTGGATTCTCTTTTAGATAGGCCCTGAAAGAAGAAGGAAAGCTAGAATGCCAACAGGCGTCTATTATTGAATTCACTCGACCGGATAGTACCCATTTTGGGAACGTCCAACGTCAAAGTCACCAGATGGGTAAGTCGCCAATCCCTAAAATGGACTATGTAATGTACTTTATCTGTTGGGTTACTAGGGGGGGCATTTTACCTGAGGTTTCTATTGTATCAATCTACCCTTGTGTGATTCCAATTGAAGCATATACTCGGGGGGTGGGGTGGGTGCAGGATGGATGATTTCAAAGCGGACTCCCCATTCATTAGATAGAGAAGATCACCAAGATTTTGTGATCCACTGTCGAACTTATTCCAATTCACTGAGCATTCTCAATACTATGCCTTGAAAAATACTTGAATCTTTGCGCACTTTAGCTTGAGATTTTGAGTCTCATGTGTCTACCATTTCACCACCAAGGCATCTTGAAATTGAATCGTATTCGATGAATATGAAATCTCTCCAATGTGATGTATGGAATATATGACAAAGGTGGAGTGTTAGAGTATTTCTATTGATCGGTCTTGTCATATAGGCTCGAATCGGACATCCAATTGCTTCAATTTGAATTATTTGGAGGGTGCCTTATCTTATATTTATATATTATATAAAAAAGATGGACAATCACACTTATTTCTCGATTCAATAGAAGCCCAAAGAGGTGAGGTGAATAGGGTCCCAAATAATGAGAGATACGTAAAAAGCAGGTCCGATTATGCTTATCCCTAATCTTAAATGGAATGTAACGACGTAGGGATCCATATGAAACATAGTATCTATTTAGATACATTTGAATGACCCCTTCTCAAAATTAGAATGTATATAACCCTATTTCGGTCTAGTCTGCTATGGAATGAACTTATAATCATGGAATCAACTCGATCATCATATTATAGATTATAAGTTCATAACGCTAGCCCAATCCCATTTTGGGCATAACAGATCTGCTAGTTCTTTGATTTCAATTAGTAAGAGGGATTTTGAACTAAGAAATAGTTTCTAGAAGCTAAAAAAAGGTATCCTGAGCAATTTCAATAATCGGGTTCTGATGTGATTCCGCCCGAGCCCGCTCCACCGATAACCCACTGGGGTGCTGACTCGACACGGATGAAGACTAGGCCAATCACAAGAGCCCAAATTAAGAGATTTAAGGGAAACCTGGGAGTATTTATACAAAGGGTAATCAATCTCAATAGAGCTTGTCCATACTTGAAGATACAAAGCCTATTCGAAGCATCTAAGTGGTGGAAGCTGATACGGACCCGGGAGACGGTTTTGGTACATTTTTGGAGTCCGGGAAGCATGAAATGGTTCCAATGCTTTATGGGTTCAATACATATGCCTAAGAGGTTATGGAATCAAGTCAAATCAGCCTCAAATGCAATCAAAAAGGGCTTGTACGGACAGCATCAACAATTTGGCCGAATTTGCTGTATTGCTTGCTGGCTTTACTGTATTTTACTGTTTTAGCCTTTTCTTATTTTTCCAAGCATGGGCAACGTGTGGGACTTCATATTCAGCATATTTGGCATCCTACAAAGCATCTAGAAGCTGATTTGAAGCTCAAAGAGGTCAAAGATTGATCAAAGTCAACTTGATCAAAAAGGCTAGCATTTTTAGTTTCCTAATTTGTTTTTACTTTTTGTTTTAGGAAACTACCATTACCTTTTGGCTTTTATTTATTTATTTTCTGGAAAAATAACTTTAGTAAGGTTTTTATTTTATTCTTTCAAGGTTTTTATTTTATTCTTTCCATTGTAAATTAATTTAATTAATCAAACTTAGATTAGGAAAGGAAGTATAGTTTCAGCCAACTAGGTTTCTGTATGTGTGGTGGCTGGTTTTCTTTTGTTTTTAGGGTTTTATTTCGTGGCTTTGTAGCCTATTTAAAGGCTTATTTTTCAATAAGAATACAAATTTGATTTGATTGAGAAAATACTTGTGAGATTAATTATCTCTTTGTTCTTTGAGAACACCTAAAACACCATTAGAGAATTGGTTGTTTTAGCTTGACTTATCAATAGGTTTTCCATCCCCTATTGTGGCATCTACATTATACCAAGGTTTCTAACCACAGGTTGGTTAGGGGTTGAGGTCAATTCCATTAGAACTTGAACTTAATTAAGATCCGGGCTAATATAATACGGGTTTAGGAGCAGGTCGTCCTAGGTTCGTATCATTTGGTATCAGAGCTAAATTTTGTTCAGGTTTGATCTATCTTTATTTGCTTTATTTGTTTTTGTGTTATTCTGCAATTTTAGCATTAGGTTAAGGTTGCATCCATCCTATACACGTTCAGCATCTTAAAAAAAAATAAAAAAATTCATTCCTAGTTGAATTAGGATTTCCTAGTTTTATCGTATTTTTGTTTCCTAGTTTGTTGGTTGTCTTTTATCATTGTTCTTGTTAATTTGGTTTCTGTTGATTTTTCTTTGCTGTTTTAGTCTTAAATATTTGCATTCATATATTCAAAAAAAAAAAAAGAAAACAGAAAAAAAAAAAAAATAAAGAAGTTTGCGGCAACATTTAAAAAAAAAAAACTGCACATTTTGTTTATTTGGAGGTCACGGGTTTGGTGTTTGTTTTGGAGTTGGAATTGCAATTTTGGTAATTATTCTTGCTACTGCAGTTGTTTATGTTCTGTGAGTGAAAAAAAAAAAAAAAAAGAAGGTAAAGCCGAATAAAATAAAAAAAAAACAAAAAAAAAAAGAAGAAAAAAAAAATATTTCGGTTTGTTGGAGTTTTATTTGTTTGCTGAAAATTTGTTGGAGCTGCTTTTTTTTTAGTATTTATTCAATATTTGAGTTGCTGGAGAATTATTTTTGCTGCTGGATATTTGGATTTTGGGTGCTTAAATTATTTGGATTAAAATTAGATAAAGGAATTGATACAAAACTTGAATTACAAGAACAACAACCAACACTTTTCTATAATTTTGTTCTCTTTGATTTTTGTTCGTATTTGAATTTCTTTTTCTGGAATTTTATTCTTGAACTCATAATCCACTACCATCTGGTGCAGTTTTCAAAAATTCCAACGTTTTCCCATTATTTTGCGTTTTCTTGTCTAGAAAGCCGAAAAATTAGGATTTGTTGGATTCTTTTGGTATTACCTACTTTTTGCTACTGATTTGTTGATAAGTTTAATTAAAACATACTAGTGATATAATTGCTGTTTTGTGGGTGTTTTATTAGAACTTTGAGATAATTCATTGAGTGGAAAAAGGCAAGAGTGTGTGAGCTTAAAAGAGGGTAAAAGCCGAAACTAGTGTGCAAACACGAGTGTCGAGACCTTGTTTGAGTGAAACACGTGAGAGAGTGAGTATTGTGAGGATTTATTTTATTTTTGCAGTATTTTACTAACATGGCAGATTCTAGAATAAGAAGAGGGGATCCACCCTTGAGGATCAATGAGGAAGAGTCCGTAGCATTCCATGGCGATGCCCGAGCTACCGGGAGTGGAGACCAAGTGGACATGAGAGCTGTTTTGGAGTCAATACAGAGGGTTAGTGCTCAAGTTGAGCATGTGAATCAAAGAATGGGAACACTAGAAGCCTCACAAAGAATGACAAATACAAGAAATAGGCAAGAATTCCATGGAGGACGAGGCCGAGGGCGAGGAGGTCGCGAGAGACCAAAAGAGGAATTTGATGAGGAGTCATTCGGTGGAGACTTTGAGGAAGGTATGGACGAAACTTTTGCTATCCAAGATAGAGCTGGCCATGGAAGATATAGGAGGGACGAAACAGATGACAATCTTAGCAATATCAAGATCAACATCCCACCATTCATGGGAAAAAGTGATCCCGAAGCATATTTGGAATGGGAAGAAAAGATGGAGATGATATTTGACCGCCATAATTATTCGGAGGCTAAGAAGGTGAAATTGGCAGCAATGGAGTTTGGACATTATGCACTCCAATGGTGGACAAATGAGCAAAACACCCGAAGGAGAGTTGGTGATGACTTAATTACAACATGGCGACAAATGAAAGGAGCCATGCGGAAGCGATTCGTACCATCACACTATCATAGGTTGCTGCATCAAAGACTTCAATCTTTATCTCAAGGACATGGATCTGTGGAGGATTATTACAAGGAGATGGAGATGCTTATGATGAGATTGAACTTGAATGAAGATAGGGAAGCAACCATGGCAAGGTTTCTTGGTGGTTTGAATCGTGAAATAACCAATCAACTAGAATTGCAACAATATGTGGAATTGGAGGAGATGTTGGATGTGGCTATTAAATTAGAACATCAATTCAAGAGGAGGGGTGTATGATCATGGTTTGGAGGTGTTTCCAACAGTGGAAGGTCCAATTCAAGTGGCTGGAGGAACAATCCATCTATGAAAGCAAGCTAAAGCCGAAAGTCAAAGAAGAAAGTTCAAACTGGGCAAGGAAGGAGACAAGAACCAAATCTGTCCAAGCACCAAAGAATGAGGTAAAATTAGATCCTAAACCTTCTAGAACTCGTGATGCTGTGTGTTTGAAGTGCCAGGGAGGAGGACACATTGATAGCCAATGCCCAAATAGAAGAATCATGGTGTTAAAGGGCAATGACGAGCTAGAATCGGAAAGTGAAGAAAGTGAAGATAAAGCCAAGCAAGAGGAGGAGGACTTGGAGGATGAACCCAAAACCTTGCAAGCATCCAATGCTGAATTAAACTTGCTTTCTAGGAGAGTATTTGCTGCATACAAAGATGAGGATGAAATTCAAAGAGAGAACATCTTCCACACCCGATGTGAAATTCATGGTAAGATTTGTAGTATGATTATTGATAGTGGAAGTTGTACAAATGTAATTAGTAACATTGTAGTTGATAAATTAAGCTTAATAACTATTAAACATCCAGAACCTTATAGATTACAATGGCTTAATGATAGTGTTGAAATAAAAGTGAATAAACAAGCAAAAGTAAAATTTAATATAGGTAGATATGAGGATGTAGTTTTATGTGATATTGTACCCATGATTGTTGGACATATACTATTAGGTAGGCCATGGAAACTTGATAAAGATGCTACTCATTTTGGTCGAGAAAATAGTATTGTTTTCAGGTTCAAAGGGAAAAAGGTCAAGCTGGAACCATTATCTCCTAAAGAGGTTTACAAAGACCAATTACAAATGCAACAAAGAGAAGCCGAAAAGCTCAAGGAAAAAGCAAGTATGGCACCAACGGCTTCACCATCCTTTCAAGAAGGTAAGAATGAGGTTGCTGGTCAAGGTAAGGTTTCTAAGGCTCATATTGAGTGGAAAGATCAAGGAAAAGCCGAAAGAGAGGGGAAAGAAAGTGGCAAACCCGAGAGCTTGGAAAAGGAAGGGAAATCCGAAGGTTTGCGCCAATCCAAGGGGGAAAAAGAAAAAGAAAGAAAAGAAAGGTCAAGTAGCAACTTTTATTTGAGTTTAGGGGATATTAATAAGGTTATTGAGTGTAAGAAACCTTTGCTGGTCATGATTTATAAAGAAAATTATTTTAATGATCAAACTAACTTTGAAGAACTTGAATTGCGAAGTTCAATGATTTCTCTTTTGAAGGAATTTGGAGATGTCTTCCCAAATGAAATTCCAAGTGGACTACCATCCAATCAAGAGGGACAAGGTGAGCTTGCTGTCCAAGGTAAGTCTTCTAATACTCAGGTTGTGTGGAAAAATTTTAATAAAACCAAGAGTGAGAATTTTGGTGTAAAAGCCGAGAGTGAGGAAGGTGAGATGGCCGTGAGTGAGAAAGGAAAAGGAAGACAAGAAAGGAAAAATACAAATTTTTATCTTAGCTTTGGTGATGTTAATAAAGTAATTATGAATAAGAAATCATTGCTGACCATGAATTTTAAAGATATTTTTTTAAAGATGTCTTTATTGCATAGAACTTTATCTGCATTGTTGAGAGCTTTACTTAGTGGCAATTTGAAAATTTGGAAAATATTGTTTGCTAACTTTAAAAAGTGTAATTTTTACCATAATGAGCATGTATTTCTAGATTTTGTTGTAATAGTATTTGACCCAGGAGAATTGGTTTGGTTGCACTTATAAAAGGAAATGTTTCCTAATCAAAGAAAGTCAAAGCTCATGCCGCCTATAGATGGACCTTTTCAAGTTTTGGAGCCCAATAACAAGAATGCCTACAAGCTTGATTTACTAGGTGAGTATAACATGAGTGCTGCATTTAATGTTGCTGATTTAACTCCTTTAGCTGCAGGTGATGATCTTGATTTGAGGACAAATCCTTTTCAAGAGGAGGGGAATGATGTGATTCCGCCCGAGCCCGCTCCACCGATAACCCACTGGGGTGCTGACTCGACACGGATGAAGACTAGGCCAATCACAAGAGCTCAAATTAAGAGATTTAAGGGAAACCTGGGAGTATTTATACAAAGGTAATCAATCTCAACAGATCTTGTCCATACTTGAAGATACAAAGCCTATTCGAAGCATCCAAGTGGTGGAAGCCGATACGGACCCGGGAGACGGTTTTGGTACATTTTTTGAGTCCGGGAAGCATGAAATGGTTCCAATGCTTTATGGGTTCAATACATATGCCTAAGAGGTCATGGAATCAAGTTAAATCAGCCTCAAATGCAATCAAAAAGGGCTTGTATGGACAGCATCAACAATTTGGCCGAATTTGCTGTATTGCTTGCTGGCTTTACTGTATTTTACTGTTTTAGCCTTTTCTTATTTTTCCAAGCATGGGCAACGTGTGGGACTTCATATTCAGCTTATTTGGCATCCTACAAAGCATCTAGAAGCTGATTTGAAGCTCAAAGAGGTCAAAGATTGATCAAAGTCAACTTGATCAAAAAGGCTAGCATTTTTAGTTTCCTAATTAGTTTTTACTTTTTGTTTTAGGAAACTACCATTACCTTTTGGCTTTTATTTATTTATTTTCTGGAAAAATAACTTTAGTAAGGTTTTTATTTTATTCTTTCAAGGTTTTTATTTTATTCTTTCCATTGTAAATTAATTTAATTAATCAAACTTAGATTAGGAAAGGAAGTATAGTTTCAGCCAACTAGGTTTCTCTATGTGTGGTGGCTGGTTTTCTTTTGTTTTTAGGGTTTTATTTCGTGGCTTTGTAGCCTATTTAAAGGCTTATTTTTCAATAAGAATACAACTTTGATTTGATTGAGAAAATACTTGTGAGATTAATTATCTTTTTGTTCGTTGAGAACACCTAAAACACCATTAGAAAATTGGTTGTTTTAGCTTGACTTATCAATAGGTTTTCCATCCCCTATTGTGGCGTCTACATTATACCAAGGTTTCTAACCACAGGTTGGTTAGGGGTTGAGGTCAATTCCATTAGAACTTGAACTTAATTAAGATCCGGGCTAATATAATACGGGTTTAGGAGCAGGTCGTCCTAGGTTCGTATCAGGTTCATTGATATTTCTGGAATAGTAGATGCTATCACACAAACAGTCATACTCAATTTGATGGAATTGTTTGATCTTAAAGGGGATCTTCTATAATTTTGCATGTGAGGGGTTATTTCTTGGTTTCATCCGGTCATTAATAACTTGATTACTTTTAGATAATAGTAGATAAAAACAATGCTCATAAAGAGTCCTATTGAAACCAAGAAATATAGGCCTGCCTACCATCCACACCGGAAACAATGCAGTTTTCCGAAAAAACCTGCTAGTGGAGGAAGACCTCCTAAGGATAAGAGATATAGGGTTAAAAAGAGAGTCAAAAAAGAATCTTTCATGTATAATCCTGCATAATCTCGAATGCTATCAGTTCCGATATGTAGACCAAATGATACAATGCAAGCAAAAGTTCCTAGATTCATGGAGATATAGAACAACATATAAGTTATCATGCTTGCATATCCACCATTTGAGTCTCCAACAATTATTCCAATAATTACATATCCAATTTGACCTATGGACGAATACGCAAGCATATGTTTCATGCTTGTTTGAGTAATAGCAATGAGATTCCCCAATATCATGCTAATAATAGCTAGGATTTCCAAAAGAATATGCCATTCGTTTGATGAGAAATAAAAGGGAATAGCAAAAATTCAAGTGGTTGAAGCTGAAGCAGCTACTTTCAAAGTAACAGAAAGAACAGCAACAACTGGAATGGGAGAGTCAGAGTCAAAAAGAGGATTCCTCACTTCTTTCTCTCATTCAAAACCGTTCATGAGACTTTCATCTCGCATGACTCCTAAGTGATAAAAGAAAGAAGAAATTATCTTCTTTCTTTTTTGATTACCTTCCTCGCGTATGTATAAGACCGAAACCCATTCAATTTCTAATAAGGATTACTAATCCTTAACTTTTTGAGGAATCCTTCATCAATGGTTGTGAATGATTGATTTTTCTCAATTTTTTTGACCTTGGTTCCATAGAAGCAAGTCAGAAAGATTAAGAAATAGAACCATCTGATTTGATTCGTTCTCAATAGCCATAAGATGATCATCTTAGGGTGAACCTTTTGTCAATGGATATTCCTATTACACTCGTAGTCTCTGAAGAATGAAAACTAACTATGTAGCATATACATTGAGAATTTTCAAGTATTGTATACATCATTAGTCTGATCTTTTGTAGGAACTACCTGTAATAATGAACTTGCAAAATGAATCTCTTTATCATAAGGAGACTCGGTGTTCCTGACCTTGCTTCACCTTAATTGTTATTTGAAGAAGTAAAAGTTATGTCTTGGTCCAAGTGGGGATAGCATTTCTCTTCTGCATGTCCATGGAGTTTTGAAAAATCCAAACATCTCAGGGATAGATAGAGAGGTAGGAATTTATCGAACGAACCGCACTCCTTCGTATACGTCAGGGGTCCATCAACACATTGATTAGAGTTAGTTGAGGTAGTTTGGCTTGGTTGGTTACTTTTAATGCTTTTGTATTTATTGCTCAATATGGCAGCATGCCTTATTGTCTTTTTGATGTATTTAAAAGTATGAAAATTGTAATGAAAAACGTTGAGAAATAAAATATTCAAAAAATAGATTTTGAAAAACAACATTTTTGGCTCTCTCTCTCTCAACTACTACATTTTTGGTTTCTTCTTCTTCCCAAAAGCTAACAACCTTTTCAAGAACCCTAAACCTCCATTAAAACCAGAAACAAAACCTAAACAAACCCAAAAAAAAAAAAAAAAAACAAAATCAAGAACCAAGAACCAAGAACCAACAACAATCATTCTTGACTAACACCTTGAATGATTGTGCTCTAGGGTACAACAACATAAACCTACACCAAATTCCATCATGGTATCAGAGCATAGTGTAATTTCTTAGGACCTTGTGAGCTTTCAACCTGGACCATTTTATTTGTGAGAGGATCCCCCACCTAAAGCCTTCCAACCAAAACCAAAACCTCCCAAAAAGACTAGTTAAAACTCACCAAAACACCACCACCCGAGAGCTTTTTCTTGTGTCCATTTTTCTAAACTTTTCAAAAACCATTTTTTCAAATGGCCTCACAATCCTTTGCAACCCTAACACCACATAAGTTTGAAGGCCAAAACTATTCCATTTGGAGTATAAAAATGAAAGCCTACCTTCAAGCCTTTGGTTTATGGGAAGTCATAGAAGAAGGTTATGTAGTGGAGGAGTTGAGAGCTAATGCAACCTAAGCACAAAGAAATGCACATGAGGCCGAAGTTGCCAAGGGGTTCAAGGCCCTCACTGCCTTGCACTCCTCCATGAGTGATTCCATTTTTACAAGGATAATGTCATGCACAAGTGCTAGAGAGGTTTGGATAAAGCTTCAAGAGGAGTTCCATGGAAATACTAGAACTCGGCAAATGCAAGTTTTAAACCTAAGAAGAGAGTTTGAGACCTTGAAGATGAAGGATAATGAGCTTGTCAAGGATTTCAGGGAAAGGATGCTCAAAGTGGTAAATCAAATTCGGGTCCTTGGTGAGCAATTTACCGATCAAAGGGTAGTAGAGAAAGTATTGGTGAGCTTACCCGAAAGGTTTGAAGCTAAGATTTCCTCCCTTGAATAATCTAGAAATCTTAGTGAAATAACCTTGAGTGAGCTCATCAATGCTCTTCAAGCAACCGAAAAAAGGAGAGCCATTAGAAAGGAGGAGACCATAGAGAGTGCATTCTATGGTTGCCACGGCAACAAAAAGAAGAATAAAGGAAGGAAGAGCAACAACACCAACCAAACCGGTTTTACAACCAACAACAACACAAACAACAACAAAAATGGATGGAATCAACAACAACAACAAAGCCATCAAAACCGAGGAGGACATCCACCTTGCCCTCATTACAAGAAGCTTGGACATCCACCATCCAAGTGTTTTTGGAGGCCGAATGCATCTTGTGAAAGATGTGGAGAAAAAGGCCACATTGCCAAAGTATGCAAGCAAAGGAGACAACAAGCCAATGTAGTTAATGAAGAAGCCGAGAACCTATTTGTGGCCACATGCCTTAAAGCCACAAGTAGTTGTCTTGGTTGGCTTGTGGATAGTGGTTGCTCACACCGCATGAGTTTCCAAAAGGATGGCTTTATGGAGCTTGACCGAAACTACAAAACCAAAGTGAATATTGGTGATGGCCGGTTCATGAAAGTAGAAGGCAAAGGAGATGTGTGCTTGAACACCAAGGAAGGTACCAAAATTATAAAAGATGTGCTATATGTTCCTAGTTTGTGTGAAAACTTGCTTAGTGTAGCACAATTGGTAGAAAGAGGCTTTGCTTTAAATTTTGCAAAAGATGGATGTATCATATATGATGCTTGTGGTAATGAGCTGTTTAAGGTACCATTGAAGGAAAAAAGCTATAGATTGGACCTGGTTAAGAATGAACAAGCCTTAAAAACCAAAGTGGAGTCCATTTCTCAACTTTGGCATAAAAGGCTTGGGCATTCTAGCTATGGTGCCATGAAAAACACCAATGCCATTGTGAAGGACATGCCAATGATTGAGGAGATGAAAAGCCTATGTGATGTATGCCAACTAGGGAAATCCACACGGCTTCCATTCCCCAAAGCCGGTTCATGGAAAGCTAAGGAGAAGCTTGAGCTAGTCCATTCGGATGTGTGTGGACCGATGAGTTTGTCATCAATTGGAGAATGTAAGTACTTCCTAACCTTCATTGATGACTACTCAAGGATGTGTTGGGTATATTTTCTAACAACCAAGTCACAAGTGCTTGAGAAGTTCATGGAATTCAAGAAGATGGTGGAAACCCAAAGCAATGCAAAGATGAAGTGCTTGAGAACCAACAATGGTGGAGAATATACAAGCTTGGCTATGGAGGATTTTTGCAAAGAAAATGGAATGGTGCATCAATTCACAACACCATACACACCACAACAAAATGGTGTTTGTGAGAGGAAAAATAGGACCTTGATGGAGGTGGCAAGGTGCATGATACATGAGAAGAACATGCCAAAGAAGTTTTAGGCCGAAGCCATATACACGACTAGCTACATCCAAAATCGAGCATACACCAAAGCCAATGAGTCCAAGACACCCTATGAGATATGGTATGGAGAAAAACCATCTTTGGACAACATAAAAATCTTTGGAAGTGTTTGTTTTCTACATGTTCATCCACACATGAGAGACAAGCTTGACAAAAGGGCAAATGTGGGCATCTTGGTCGGCTTTAGTGAGGTTACCAAAGGTTTTAGGGTTTTCAACTTGGAAACCAAGAAACTTGTGGTAACAAGGGATGTGAGGATTGATGAAGATGCTGTTTGGGATTGGACAAAGGAGGAGCTTCTTGTCCATGAAGATAATGCTCAGTTGGATGATGGAGAAGAAGAAACCAATGACAATGACAATGAAGAAAATGAAGATGATGAGGAGGATGCACTTGAGACCATTGGAGCCGAATTGGAGATTGAAGATGGTGTTAGAGGAGAAAGGCCATTGCTTGAAATACATGAAAGGTGCAATGTTGCCTTGAGTGATCCTACCAATGCTCAAGAAGCTATGCAAAAGAAAGAGTGGATGGAGGTCATGCAAACCGAAATGGATATGATAGAAAAGAATGAAATTGGTCTTTGGTTTCTAAACCTAAAAACAAGAAACCAATTGGTGTAAAGTGGATCTTTAGGACCAAGTTCAACCCGGATGGAACAATATGCAAGCACAAGGCAAGGCTTGTGGCAACAGGCTATGCACAACAAACGGGTGTAGATTATGGAGAGACGTTTGCACCGGTTGCAAGAATGGAGACCATAAGGCTCATCCTATCCATCTCGGCCTCAATGTCATGGAAGGTATACCACCTTGATGTAAAGTCGGCTTTCTTGAATGGTGTGCTTCAAGAGGAGGTTTATGTCAAGCAACCTGAGGGCTTCATTGTTCAAGGACATGAGGACAAAGTCTACCATCTACATAAGGCACTTTACGGGTTAAAGCAAGCACCTAGGGCTTGGTATGGCAAGATTGATGGTTACTTGACCTACCAAGGCTTTAGGAGGAGTCCAAATGAGCCAACACTATACATAAGGAATGAAGAAGGCATGATTGTTATCTCACTCTATGTGGATGATTTGTTGGTCACGGGTGAAAATGAAAAGAATGTGGAAGTTTTGAAAAATGAACTTGAAAAGGAGTTTGACATGTCAAGCCTTGGTGAAATGAATTACTTCCTTGGAGTGGAAGTGATGCAATGCTGTAGGGGTATTTTCATATCTCAAGAGAAATA
Organism: Ziziphus jujuba; assembly: GCF_031755915.1. Taxonomy (NCBI): domain Eukaryota; kingdom Viridiplantae; phylum Streptophyta; class Magnoliopsida; order Rosales; family Rhamnaceae; genus Ziziphus; species Ziziphus jujuba. Next base: position 2,323,385 of record NC_083384.1, on the reverse strand, counting down.
CATCAAAGATCTTTTGAAAAAGTTCAACCTTGATGAATGCAAGCCAATGTCAACACCAATGAGCCAAGGAGACAAATACAAGAAGGAGGATGGCACACCAAAGGTAAACCCGACCCCATATAGAAGCATGATAGGAAGTTTGCTCTATGTATGTTCATCAAGACCGGATATTATGCATGCCACATGTGTTTTGTCTAGATATATGCAAGCACCATCCCAAAACCATTTTGTAGGTGCCAAAAGAATTCTTAGATACTTAAAAGGAACACAAGACTTTGAAGTTTGGTATGATAGGCAAGATGTGATGAGATTAAGGGCCTACTCGGATAGTGATTGGGCTGGATGCTTGGATGATATGAAGAGCACTTCGGGGTATCTTTTCTCACTTGGTAGTAGACCATTCACATGGAATGCAAAGAAGCAAGCAACAACCGCTCAAAGCACCACCGAAGCCGAGTACATTGCTTGCTCTTCATGTGCAAATCAATGCATTTGGCTTAGGAAATTATTGGAGGACCTTGGTTATCCTCAAGAGGGTTCAACCATCATCAAATGTGACAACACTTCAGCCATATCAATAGCCAAGAATCTCGTTCAACATGGAAGGACAAAACACATACCGGTGAAGTATCACTCTTTGAGGGAGTTTGAAGAAAATGGAGAAGTAAGCTTGGAATATATCAAGACTGAAGATAACATTGCAGATTTCTTCACCAAGCCACTTCCAAAAGCAAGATTTGAGACCTTGAGGAAGCTTCTAAATATTTCAAGCAAGAACACCAAGGAGGAGTGTTGAAATGTGGTGATCTTGCCACAATGTGCAAGGTAGTTCGGTTACACTTGCACTCTTTGTTCTGCAACATCAAAGACCAAACATTGTTTATGTCTATGTATTTTATTTTATCTTGTAATTTTCAAGAACAATATCCTTTTTGTAATGCCCTAAGCTCATTATCTAGCTTAAGGCCTTTTTTGTCTAGTTGCTGGAATTGTATTTCCAGCAACATAAGTCCACTTCCTTGGATTCCGTTTCAAGTAGGTTTGGTATTTGGATCTGAATTTTGGATACAATAAACTAGATATGCAGAGGAAGCAGCAACAAAAATAATGGCCCAATTTGGAGCTGGGAAGGCTGAGTTAAGCCCAAAACAATCTGACCCTTGTGCAGTGTTGTTGCCCAGAAAACTGGGCAAAACTGCCTCGGGTTTGATTACTTCTGAATGGGTAAATGGACTTTGTTTCATCTGGTTTTTGGGTAGAACATAGTTTAATATTCAAAAAGGCTTCCCTACAATTTTCAAGTCAAATGGAGCTGGTTTTCAAATTCAAATGCCTTAGACAAGCTGAACTGCCCATTAAAGAAGGTTTCTTGCATGCCCAGCACATTGATTAGAGTTAGTTGAGGTAGTTTGGCTTGGTTGGTTACTTTTAATGCTTTTGTATTTATTGCTCAATATGGAAGCATGCTTTATTGTCTTTTTGATGTATTTAAAAGTATGAAAATTTTAATGAAAAACGTTGAGAAAGAAAATATTCAAAAAACAGATTTTGAAAAACAACATTTTTGGCTCTCTCTCTCTCAACTACTACATTTTTGGTTTCTTCTTCTTCCCAAAAGCTAACAACCTTTTCAAGAACCCTAAACCTCCATTAAAACCAGAAACAAAACCTAAACAAACCCAAAAAAAAAAAAAAAAACAAAATCAAGAACCAAGAACCAAGAACCAACAACAATCATTCTTGACTAACACCTTGAATGATTGTGCTCTAGGGTACAACAACATAAACCTACACCAAATTCCATCAAGGTCCCCATACTACAGAAGGCTGTAAGCAGTGGCAACTATATTTGAAAATGAATTGGTTATCCATAAAGATAAAGAAAGCTTTCTTGTAGTTTCGCTTCTTGCTCTAAAAATGAAGAAAGACTTGTCGTAAATCGCCGGTTGGGTTTAGCCAGGAATAAAGAATAGATGGAGACATCCAACCCTTTAGTGTCCACGAAATCCAATGTGAGGACACTTGAGATTTTTTTGATCAGAACACTCGGGTAACATTCACAGGAAGGTTGAAGTGGAACCAGCCCTGCAATTGTAATCCTGTAGTGGCCTTCCTCAGCAACGTGTTTCAAAATAAGCACTTTTCTTTGGCTATCACTGAAAGAGCTTTCTTCTCCCTTTGTTACTGACTTTGGTACAGATTCGGACACCTGTTAGGTAAGTAGCTACTCCAGCTGATCTAACTCCAGATGATCCAGCTTCTTTTAAGGATAGGTTAGAGTCACGGATAAAGTGGACTACCCTCGGTGACCCCCCGTTCTTTCTAGTGGGTTTTTTCTCGTCCCTTTTAGGATAAGAATACTGTGACTAGGGAAATGAAAAATGGAATTGAAGGCATAGTCTCAATAAAAAGAATTGAACACCAACCAACGAGTGGCGGATTTTGATGGAGTCTCGCAGAAGAAGAGCCTTACTCTATAGGGGCACCGAGATGCGAAACGCATCATCGATAGGCTGTTGACTAGGATCGTTAGCAAACAATTCAATTAACTGGTCAAAGATCTGGATATCATTAGTAACCAGTTGCTGAAAAGGCCGCATTTCATTGGCTGTCGGATGTAGTTGATTGGGGTTAGACGAACTAGGTTGACCCCCTCCTACCCTTGTGTTTGTGTGGGAGGTCCGCCCGCTCATTCTCCTTTTCCGACAATTGGATAGGCTGTACCAAGAGAAGAGGGAACTTCCATTGGAACTTCCATCGATCGAGTTTCAGTTGCTTTTTCTGTTGATCCAGGTGAGAAAGCTTACTAAGCCTGCCTCTGCTTTTGTCTGTCTCCTAAGGATAGCTCCTTCGTTTGAGAGCCTTTACACGAGTTCATTGAAAAGTCGACGAGGGAAAGGTATCGAGATTTAGCGTAGAATGAAAGCGCATGATATAAGGGTAGGGCTGTACCCAAGCATCAGGAGATGTGAGAGACCTCGCTTGAAGAAGCTTATTGTGTGTGAAAATCATGTCATGGCAGCTTTCATTTTTTTGAATATAATGGTAGGGCTTTCATGGTATTGGTTGGGGTAAGGGGTAAGGAGTCTCGCCGGCTAATTAACGGTAAGGGACTGGGACGTGTTTCCTACCACGGGGATGGCCCATCCTGAGACTTATGGTGATGTGTTCTATGTTCTGGTCTCAGCACGCCCCCCTTTCATGGTAAGAAATCAAAAATGACAACTCACCATTCGAAATATCTCCCTTCGGGAGCTATTTCTCGTCCCTTTATGGGGTAGCTAATAAGCTTGTTATCTCTCCGTTCCGGTATTTATTAGCTCCGTTACATTCCTAAACCCTTATCCTGCCCACCCGGGGCTAAAGTATGCGCATACATGCACACATGTATGTGCGGGTTACACGGGTGCCTGGGTGCGTGCATAGTTCCAGTTATTTCCGCCAATAAGTTGTTTCGGTTTTCACAAGGCATAAAGGGCTATTGTTTGGCATGAGCTTCTGTCTTCAGTACTTCCTTTGAGCCCCATATACACCATCACCTCTTTTGCGAATGCTAAAGATATTTGGGATTACATAAGTCTTATTCTCAGGGTGGATGATTCTCCATCTTTCCATCAGTTGCAACATGAAGAACATGCCTTAGCTTATGGGAAAAAAAAATAAAAGAAAGAAAAGAAGTGTCTGGCGAAGTGGGAGGCGCATTTCTTTCTGTTGGTCTCGGTGACATTGGAAGTTTCATCCTTGCTAAAGAAAGGAACGGCCAAGTCCTAAGGTCATAGGGGAACGGATGAAGACAAGACGACACTGGTTGTTCAATGCACCTCCAAATGGATTCATGATAGATGATTGGCCCTCCTAACAGATGATGAGATTCTCAATTGATTTGATCGAATTTAGAAAAGTCTTTATCATTATTCAGAACAGTGGAGCTTTCGATCAAGATGTTCTTGCCGGCAATAAACCGATGCATGAGCTGAGGCTCCCATGTCCCGCCGACCCTCCGAAAAAGAAAGGTTGTAAAATGGCTCATAGGGAGTCAGCATTCTTCATCAACATTTTCATTAACGCCTTCCGCCTTGAATAAGTGGAAATGCTTAGCCCCAAGAAGATGTTGTTAATGGCTTTTTTAAGGTAGTCGTCTAGTAAGAATGAATGAAACTTCAACCTTCGATCGGAATACTTTAGAAGGCATCTAGAGGGCCTCTTTTCGGCTGGTCATACATAACCCGAACCCTTAGGTTAAGGTTAGAGGGACGAGACTAGATGCAAGAAGGGGACAAATTATCCAACTTTCGTTTTTTTTGCTTTTCTCCATAAAATGGAAATCTCTCCGGTCAACATCTTTCCTTTTTTCTTTTTTATGCATTTCTTTATGGGCTTTAGGAAAAGGAGAAGGTGTATAACGTGTAACGGGCCAAAACGCCATTTAAGGAAGAAAGAAAAAGGATGGAGACTTTTCAAACTAGCATAGCATACAGGATTGGGTGAGATCGAAGACCTAGAAGTGGACTCTATCTTTCATAAGACTTTCCTAAAGCGCTATCGGGCTAAGAAGGGCGGTTATTCTGATGAGTTAACCTAGTTCATTAGTTCTAGCTATCCTCGGACTTGCTATCCAATGCATGTATTTTACCCTTATGCGATGATTTAGCTTCCTATCTTAGCTGATAATTCAGAACTGGATGGTATTAAAGAATGGGAGCAGGGCTTTAATAAAGAAGAATTTTTGAAGAAAGGGGGTTTTTGGAAGATATGGACTTGGACCACTAGTGAGGCAGGTGCGGATGGGCTTTCATATCCGGTTGATAGAGGAGGATTTCACTCATTGGATTGCTTCTTTGTCTTGGCTTAGCTCGTTAGGGAGAACGGGATTACTTGAATATGCAGGTGATGGTCCCACTTCACCCCTTGTTTCAACCGCGGCTTGGATAACGAGAAGGGGAATCTGCTTTTCACATTTATATAGACCCTAACAGCTATCCAAGCTCTACTTTATGATAGTACTTGATCGATCGGTGAAGTCCTCTTATTTGAATAACCCATCAATGCCGCACTTCCTGCTCTAACCGCTACCAGCCATCAAAACATTCCGGACGAGCCACACGAAATAATCCTTTCTGTTTCTTAAGATCACCTCCGGGAGAGGAAAAGCTGAGCAAGGAAGGTCAATATCATAATTACATCTTCCTAAAAGAAAAGGATTTGCGTAAAAAGTCCTTTTTTTTTAGAATTCTTTCTCCCGAAAAGAAGAATCTTCAAAATATATATATAATTTCAATATATATATAGTAAGTAAGTAGGGCCCCAGAACGCTAAAAAGGTGGGGGAACCAGAGTGGTCACGATAGGAAAGATAAATGACTATAAGGAACCAACGATTCTCTCTTCTTAAATAACCTATAGCCTCCACACTGAATCAGCATTTGATAGATTATCCAACCTGAGCAATCTTAGTTATTGGTGGGGGTTCGGTCCGTTAGCTGGTATTTGTTTAGTCATTCAGATAGTTACTGGCATTTTTTTAGCTATGACTATCCCCCCGAGGGGGGTAACGTACCTATCTCCCATGAGTGGATCTCATTATATGACCATTTTTATGTAACCCGAGGGCCTCTTAAAAGTCCCCATAATAGGGAGTGGAGAGTTCATTTTAAAAAGGGTTTAAGTTACTTCTTTTCTGCATCAATCTATGAGAAAGAATGGAGGATCAGACGCGAATCGAGTGAGCTCATTCGCTTTTTTTTGTCTATTCTGGAAGATCTATGATTTGGTAGCAGAGAAGGGTGTAGCTTGGAGGTAGTGCTTTTACCTTTTTTTTATTTGGTCATTAATGCATCAATGGAGTCAACTTAATGATGCGAATCCACCCGAGACTGCTCGACCGACAACCCGCTGGGGTGCTGACCCATTACAAATGAAGGTGGGACCGATCACTAGGGCCCAAGCCAAGAAGTTCAAGGACAATCTTGCTGTTTTCATACAAGGAATAAGTCATAGTCAAGAGGGGTTGGCCACATCTAAAGAACCAAGGCCTGTTTTACTCATACAAGCAATAGAAGCCAAAACAGGGTTGGGTGATGTTTTTGGTGATAATAAGGAGGCCGGGTTGTATGAATTGGAACCCCATTTTTATGGGTTCAATTCATATGGAGGATGAGTCATTGAAACCAGCCAAAGCAGCTTCAAAGCCGACCAACAAGGTGGTTTGCGCACAAGGAGAAGGAAAGGCCGGATTTGCTGTATTCCTTGCTGGCTTTACTGTATTTTACTGTATTAGCCTTTTCTCATACTTCCAAGCAAGGGCAACGTGAGGAACTTCACAATAAGCTTATTTGGCATCCTACAAGGCATATTGAAGCTGATTTGGAGCTCACTTTGGTCAAAGATTGGTCAAAGTCAATTTAGTCAAAAAGCTAGTATTTTAGTTTCCTAATTTTATTCTACTTTTTGTTTTAGGAAACTACCATTATTTTTAGTTTTTATTTATTTATTTTCTGGACAAATAAGTTTAGGAAAGTTATTATTTTATTATTTTCATTGTAAATTAATTAATTCCTAATTCAAAATAAAGGAATTAATTAATCCAAATTAGATTAGGAAAAGGAAAGTTTCGGCCAAGGTAGACTTCTTCATTGTGTGGCTGGTTTTTCCTAGGGTTTTTAGGGTTTATTGTGTTTCTTTCAAAGCCTATTAAAGGCTTATTTTTCAAGATGAATACAACTTTGATTTGATTGAGAAAATACTTGTGAGATTAATTATCTCTTTGTTCTTTGAGAACACCTAAAACACCATTAGAGAATTGGTTGTTTTAGCTTGACTTATCAATAGGTTTTCTATCCCCTATTGTGGCGTCTACATTATACCAAGGTTTCTAACCACAGGTTGGTTAGGGGTTGAGGTCCATTCCATTAGAACTTGAACTTAATTAAAGATCCGGGCTAATATAATACGGGTTTAGGAGCAGGTCGTCCTAGGTTCGTATCATTTGGTATCAGAGCCTGGTTTTGTTCAGGTTTGATCTATCTTTATTTGCTTTATTTGTTTTTGTGTTATTCTGCAATTTTAGCATTAGGTTAAGGTTGCATCCATCCTATACACGTTCAGCATCTTAAAAAAAAAAAAAAAATTCATTCCTAGTTGAATTAGGATTTCCTAGTTTTATCGTATTTTTGTTTCCTAGTTTGTTGGTTGTCTTTTATCATTGTTCTTGTTAATTTGGTTTTTGTTGATTTTTCTTTGCTGTTTTAGTCTTATAAATTTGCATTCATATATTAAAAAAAAAAAAAAAAAAAAAAAACCAAGAAGTTTGCGGCATCATTTAAAAAGAAAAAAGAAAAAACTGCACATTGTGTTTATTTGGAGGTCACGGTTTGGTGTTTGTTTTGGAGTTGGAATTGCAGTTTTGGCAATTATTCTTGCTACTGCAGTTGTTTGAGTTCTGTGAGTGAAAAAAAAAAAAGAAAAAAAAGAAAAAAAGAAAGAAGAGGTAAAGTCGAATAAAAATAAAATAAAAAATTTCAGTTTGTTGGAGTTTGATTTATTTGCTGGAAATTTGTTGGAGCTGCTGGTTTTTGATTATTTATTCAATATTTGAGTTGCTGGGAAATTATTCTTTCTGATGGATATTTGGATTTTGGGTGATTAAATTTTTTGGATTAAAATTAGTTAAAGGAATTGATACAAAACTTGAATTACAAGAACAACAACCAACACTTTTCTATATTTTTGTTCTCTTTGATTCTTGATCGTATTTGAATTTCTTTTCCTGGAATTTTATTCTTGAACTCATAATCTACAACCATCTGGTGCAGTTTTCAAAAATTCCAACGTTTTACCATTATTTTGTGTTTTCTTGTCTAGAAAGCCGAAAAATTAGGATTTGTTGGATTCTTTCGGTATTGCCTACTTTTTGCTACTGTTTTGTTGATAAGTTTAATTAAAACATACTAGTGATCTAATTGCTGTTTTGTGGGTGTTTTAATTAGAACTTTTAGATAATTCATTGAGTGGAAAAAGACAAGAGTGTGTGAGCTTAAAAGAGGGTAAAAGCCGAAACTAGTGTGCAAACACGAGTGTCGAGACCTTGTTTGAGTGAAACACATGAGGGAGTGAATATTGTGAGGATTTATTTTATTTTGGCAGTATTTTACTAACATGGCAGATTCTAGAATAAGAAGAGGGGATCCACCCTTGAGGATCAATGAGGAAGAGTCCGTAGCATTTCATGGCGATGACCGAGCTACCGAGAGTGGAGACCAAGTGGACATGAGAGCTATTTTGGAATCAATACAGCGGGTTAGTGCTCAATTTGAGAATGTAAATTAAAGAGTGGGAAGACTAGAAGCCTCACAAGGAAGGCCGAATACAAGAAATAGGCAAGAATTCCATGGAGGACGAGGCCGAGGACGAGGAGGTCGCGAGAGGCCGAGAGAGGAATTTGATGAGGAGCCATTTGACGGTGATTTTGAGGAAGGTATGGACGAAACCTTTGCTCTCCAAGATAGAGCTGGCCATGGGAGATATAGGAGGGAAGATATAGATGAAGATTTGGGAAATATCAAGGTTAATATCCCACCTTTTATGGGTAAAAGTGATCCCGAAGCTTATATGGAGTGGGAAGAAAAGATGGACATGATATTTGACCGCCATAATTATTCGGAGGCTAAGAAGGTGAAATTGGCAGCAATGGAGTTTGGACATTATGCACTCCAATGGTGGACAAATGAGCAAAACACCCGAAGGAGAGTTGGTGATGACTTAATTACAACATGGCGACAAATGAAAGGAGCCATGCGGAAGCGATTCGTACCATCACACTATCATAGGTTGCTGCATCAAAGACTTCAATCTTTATCTCAAGGACATGGATCCGTGGAGGATTATTACAAGGAGATGGAGATGCTTATGATGAGATTGAACTTGAATGAAGATAGGGAAGCAACCATGGAAAGGTTTCTTGGTGGTTTGAATCGTGAAATAGCCAATCAACTAGAATTGCAACAATATGTGGAATTGGAGGAGCTGCTGCATGTGGCTATTAAATTAGAGCATCAATTCAAGAGGAGGGGTGTAAGATCATGGTTTGGAGGTGTTTCCAACAGTGGAAGGTCCAATTCAAGTGGCTGGAGGAACAATCCCATCTATGAGAGCAAGCCAAAGCTGAAAGTAAAAGAAGAATGCTCAAATTGGCCAAGGAAGGAGACTAGAACCGAATCTGTCCAAGCACCAAAGAATGAGGTAAAATTAGATCCTAAACCTTCTAGAACTCATGATGTTGTGTGTTTTAAGTGCCAGGGAGGAGGACACATCGCTAGCCAATGCCCGAATAGAAGAATCATGGTGTTAAAGGGCAATGACGAGCTAGAATCGAAAAGTGAAGAAAGTGAGGATGAAGCCAAGCAAGAGGAGGAGGACTTGGAGGATGAACCCAAAACCTTGCAAGCATCCAATGCTGAATTAAACTTGCTTTCTAGGAGAGTACTTGCTGCATACAAAGATGAGGATGAAATTCAAAGAGAGAACATCTTCCACACCCGATGTGAAATTCAAGGTAAGATTTGTAGTATGATTATTGATAGTGGAAGTTGTACAAATGTAATTAGTAACATTGTAGTTGATAAATTAGGCTTAATAACTATTAAACATCCAGAACCTTATAGATTACAATGGCTTAATGATGGTGGTGAAATAAAAGTGAATAAACAAGCCAAAGTAAAATTTAATATAGGTAGATATGAGGATGTAGTTTTATGTGATATTGTACCCATGATTGTTGGACATATACTATTAGGTGGGCCATGGCAATTTGATAAAGATGCTACTCATTTTGGTCGAGAAAATAGTATTGTTTTCAGGTTTAAAGGAAAGAAGGTCAAGCTGGAGCCATTATCTCCTAAGGAGGTTTACAAAGACCAATTACAAATGCAACAAAGGAGAGAAGCCGAAAAGCTCAAGGAAAAAGCAAGTATGGCACCAACGGCTTCACCATCCTTTCAAGAAGGTAAGAATGAGGTTGCTGGTCAAGGTAAGGTTTCTAAGGCTCATATTGAGTGGAAAGATCAAGGAAAATCCAAAAGAGAGGGGAAAGAAAGTGGCAAACCCGAGAGCGTCGAGAAGGAAGAAAAATCTGAAGGTTTGCGCCAATCCAGGGGGGGAAAAGGAAAAGAAAGAAAAGAAAGGTCAAGTAGCAACTTTTATTTGAGTTTAGGGGATATTAATAAGGTTATTGAGTGTGAGAAACCTTTTCTGGCCATGATCTATAATGAAAATTATTTTAATGATCAAACTAACATTGAAGAACTTGAATTGCCAAGTTCAATGTTTTCTCTTTTGAAGGAATTTGGAGATGTTTTCCCAAGTGAGATTCCAAGTGGACTACCACCTATTCGAGGGATAGAACATCAAATTGACTTTGTTCCAGGGGCTGCCATACCAAATAGACCAGCTTATAGGAGCATTCCCGAAGAGACCAAGGAGCTGCAAAAACAGGTAAGTGATTTGCTTGATAAAGGATATATTCGTGAGAGTTTAAGTCCATGTGCTGTTCCTATTTTGTTGGTATCTAAAAAGGATGGTTCTTGGAGAATGTGTGTTGATTGTAGGGCTATAAATAATATTACCATCAAATATAGACATCCCATTCCTAGATTAGATGATATGCTTGATGAGTTGCATGGTGCTTGCATGCTTACAAAAATTGATCTTAGGAGTGGTTATCACCAAATTAGGATGAAAGAAGGTGATGAATGGAAAACCGCATTCAAAACTAAATATGGACTGTATGAATGGTTAGTTATGCCTTTTGGATTATCCAATGCACCTAGTACTTTCATGAGGCTTATGAATCATGTAATGCGTCCATTTATTGGTAAATTTGTGGTTGTTTATTTTGATGACATTCTAATATATAGCCGAAATTTGGATGACCATGTGAATCAACTTAGGCAAGTTTTGCAAGTTCTTAGAAAGGAAAGATTATTTGCTAACATTAAAAAATGTGACTTTTGCAAAGAAGAGCTTGTGTTTCTAGGTTTTGTAGTAAGTGCTGCAGGAATCAAAGTTGACCAAGCTAAGGTGAAAGCAATCCAAGAGTGGCCGGTTCCTACTTCTATCACCCAAGTGAGGAGCTTTCATGGCTTGGCAAGCTTTTATCGAAGATTTGTCAAGGATTTTAGTACCATAGCAGCACCATTGAATGAAGTTGTCAAGAAGAATGTTGGCTTCAAATGGGGGGAAGTACAAGAAAAATCTTTTAATTTGTTGAAAGAAAAATTGTGTAATGCACCTTTGTTAGTTTTGCCAAATTTTTCTAAGACTTTTGAAATTGAGTGTGATGCTTCGGGTGTAGGTATTGGAGCTGTTTTAATGCAAGAAGGAAGGCCCATAGCCTACTTTAGTGAAAAATTGAATGGAGCTGCCCTAAACTACCCGACTTATGACAAGGAGATGTATGCTTTGGTGAGGGCTTTGGAGACGTGGCAGCATTATCTTATGCCAAAGGAGTTTGTGATTCATACGGATCATGAGTCTTTGAAGCATATCAAGGGTCAAGGAAAGCTCAACCGAAGGCATGCTAAGTGGATTGAGTTTATTGAAACATTTCCATATGTGATCCGCTACAAAAAAGGTAAGGAAAATGTGGTTGCCAATGCATTATCCCGAAGGTATGTGCTCTTTTCTACCTTAGATGCTAGATTGCTTGGATTTGAACAATTGAAAGAACTTTATGAGCATGATAGTGACTTTGGAGAAATTTTTAGAATCTGTTTGAAACATGGATTTAATAAATTTTACATATTTGAGGGGTATTTGTTTAAGGAAAATAAACTTTGTGTGCCTAATTGTAGTATTAGGGAATTTTTGGTTCGGGAAGGTCATGGGGGTGGTTTAATGGGTCATTTTGGTATTTTAAAAAATTTATCCTTGCTGCAAGAACATTTTTATTGGCCTAACATGAGGAGAGATGTTGAGAGAATTTTTGAAAGATGTTTGAAGTGCCGAAAAACAAAATCAACATTGAAACCGCATGGATTGTATAAGCCTTTGCTGATTTCTACCTTTCCTTGGGTAGATTTGTCTATGGATTTTTTTCTTGGGTTGCCTAGGTCAAGGACAGGTAAGGATTCAATATTTGTTGTAGTAGATAGGTTTTCTAAGATGGCACATTTTATTGCATGTAACAAAACTGATGATGCATCCAATATTGCTAACTTATTTTTCAAGGAAATTGTGAGATTGCATGGAATGCCAATAACTATTGTGTCGGATAGGGATGCTAAGTTCTTAAGCTATTTTTGGAAAACATTGTGGGCTAAATTAGGTACTAAGCTTTTATTTTCAACTACTTATCATCCACAAACTGATGGACAAACCGAATTAGTAAATAGAACCTTGTCTACATTGTTGAGAGCATTAATTAGTAGAAATTTAAGGACTTGGGAAGAATGTTTGCCACATGTTGAATTTACATATAATAGGTCTTTACATTCAGCAACTAAATTTACTCCATTTAAAATTGTTTATGGTTTTAATCCTTTGACTCCATTAGATTTAACACCTTTGCCTTTCAGTGAGCGTGCTAATCTAGATGGAAAACAAAAAGCTGATTTTGTAAAGCAGATTCATGAGAAAACCCGAGCAAACATTGAGAGGAGGACCGAGCAATATGCAAGGGTGGCTAATCAAGGCCGAAAATCAATGGTGTTTGAACCTGGAGATTGGGTGTGGCTGCATTTAAGGAAAGAAAGATTCCCCGAACAAAGGAAATCAAAACTCATGCCGAGGGGTGATGTACCTTTTCAAGTTTTGGAGAGGATATACGACAATGCTTACACGCTTGATCTACCGGGTGTGTATAATGTTAGTGCCTCCTTTAATGTTGCTGATTTATCTCCTTTTGCTGCAGGTGATGACTTCGATTTGAGGACAAATCCTTTTCAAGAGGAGGGGAATGATGCGAATCCACCCGAGACTGCTTGACCGACAAACCGCTGGGGTGCTGACCCATTACAAATGAAGGTGGGACCGATCACTAGGGCCCAAGCCAAGAAGTTCAAGGACAATCTTGCTGTTTTCATACAAGGAATAAGTCATAGTCAAGAGGGGTTGGCCACATCTAAAGAACCAAGGCCTGTTTTACTCATACAAGCAATAGAAGCCAAAACAGGGCTGGGTGACGTTTTTGGTGATAATAAGGAGGCCGGGTTGTATGAATTGGAACCCCATTTTTATGGGTTCAATTCATATGGAGGATGAGTCATAGAAACCAGCCAAAGCAGCTTCAAAGCCGACCAACAAGGTGGTTTGCGCACAAGGAGAAGGAAAGGCCGGATTTGCTGTATTCCTTGCTGGCTTTACTGTATTTTACTGTATTAGCCTTTTCTCATACTTCCAAGCAAGGGCAACGTGAGGAACTTCACAATAAGCTTATTTGGCATCCTACAAAGCATATTGAAGCTGATTTGGAGCTCACTTTGGTCAAAGATTGGTCAAAGTCAATTTAGTCAAAAAGCTAGTATTTTAGTTTCCTAATTTTATTATACTTTTTGTTTTAGGAAACTACCATTATTTTTAGTTTTTATTTATTTATTTTCTGGACAAATAAGTTTAGGAAAGTTATTATTTTATTATTTTCATTGTAAATTAATTAATTCCTAATTCAAAATAAAGGAATTAATTAATCCAAATTAGATTAGGAAAAGGAAAGTTTCGGCCAAGGTAGACTTCTTCATTGTGTGGCCGGTTTTTCCTAGGGTTTTTAGGGTTTATTGTGTTTCTTTCAAAGCCTATTAAAGGCTTATTTTTCAAGATGAATACAACTTTGATTTGATTGAGAAAATACTTGTGAGATTAATTATCTCTTTGTTCTTTGAGAACACCTAAAACACCATTAGAGAATTGGTTGTTTTAGCTTGACTTATCAATAGGTTTTCCATCCCCTATTGTGGCGTCTACATTATACCAAGGTTTCTAACCACAGGTTGGTTAGGGGTTGAGGTCCATTCCATTAGAACTTGAACTTAATTAAAGATCCGGGCTAATATAATACGGGTTTAGGAGCAGGTCGTCCTAGGTTCGTATCATTTGGTATCAGAGCCTGGTTTTGTTCAGGTTTGATCTATCTTTATTTGCTTTATTTGTTTTTGTGTTATTCTGCAATTTTAGCATTAGGTTAAGGTTGCATCCATCCTATACACGTTCAGCATCTTAAAAAAAAAAAAAAAATTCATTCCTAGTTGAATTAGGATTTCCTAGTTTTATCGTATTTTTGTTTCCTAGTTTGTTGGTTGTCTTTTATCATTGTTCTTGTTAATTTGGTTTTTGTTGATTTTTCTTTGCTGTTTTAGTCTTAGAAATTTGCATTCATATATTAAAAAAAAAAAAAAAAAAGAGGCCAATACTGCCGGAAGGATTCCTCTTTGGCTAATAGGTACTGTAACAGGTATTCTTTTGATCAGTTTAATCAGTATTTTCTTTTATGGTTCATATTCTGGATTAGTGTAAGAACTCAACGGTGCCCCCTCAAATCAGACAAAGAAAGAGGGGGTAGGCCTGTTGAGTTATGAATAATCATAATAGTTTATTCGTGTAAATGGTAAAAAAAAAAATGGATCACTTTTTCCGATGTTTCAAAAAACTCTGTTTCAATTTTTTTTTGATGTTTTTGGAAAACTCACTTCATTACTTGTTCAAAACATCCGTTCCACGATAGTATCCAATGATACTTTCAAAAATCACAAAGGAATCACTCTATTTCCTATTTTTAGACGACACAACCACAATTATATCTATTTTTTTTTAATAAGTTTTGTAAGTTCATTGAAGAAGTTCTATTTGCTCACTAACGTTTCCTATATTTTTTGTTTGTCCACTATCACTACTTATGTTCCTCTCATTTCTTTTATACTTTGGTTTCTATTCTATGCTTATTTATCTCTTAACTTTTAGTATCCAATCGAATAGAATACTATTGTTTCATTCTATGACATTGAAATCTGACAATATTGACATAATCATACCGTTTCAATTTGGATTAAAAAACAAAGAAATAAAGAAGAGGGGAGTAAACTTAAATAGTCTTCTTCACAGTATACATACTAGGAGTGCGGTCCAAGTAATTCAATTCCTGAACTCGGGTAGAAGAAATATAAAAAAACAAGAAACTTTTCAAAAGATGCCAAGAAGAGCAAAAGTCCTTGGACATGTAATGGATCTTGAAGTACTATTTCCCCATCCCCCTGACCAAATCCACCCACATTAGGATTGCTCGTTACTGGTTGATCAAGTTTGATGGATTTTCCCTCTGAAGCAAGAATTTCTGGTCCTGGAGGGATAATATCAACCACTTGACATCCATTCGATGTATCCATTATGGTGATTTCGTATCCCCCTTTTTCTTTTCATATTATTTTACTTACTATACCCGACACTGTAGCATTATAAACATTATTGTTACTCTTTCTTCCATTGGGATAAATCTGACCCCATCCCCTGTTGCCGCCTACATATATGGGATATTTTAAGAAGTGCACATCTTTCTTAGTATCGGGGTCAGGAGAAATAATAGGAAAGGTGATTTCATTATATTTCTTACCAGGAACAAGACCTATCACAATAATTTTTTTTTTTAGTGGGACAATAGCTCTGAAAAGACAGATTGCCTATCTTTTCTTTAATCTCGGGTGAAATACAATCGGGAGGGGCTAATTCAAACCCCTCAGGTAAAATAAGAACAGTCCTTATGTTCAAAGCTCCTTTTTTACCATTAGCAAGAACTTTTTTCAGTTGCAGATCATAAGGAATTCGAACAACTACTTCAAATACAGTATCAGGAAGTACCACTTGTAGAACCTCGATATCCACGGGCTTATTGGCTAAATGGCAATTAGCACATACAATATGGCCGGTCGCTTCTTGTGGATTTTCATAAACCTGCTGTATAAAAATGGGATATGCATTTGAAATGGGTGCCTAAGTTATTATATATATAATGAGCAAGACAGAAATAGATCTAGTCATCTCTTCCTTTATCAAAGAAAAGGTATTTCTAGTTTGCATGGTCCAATCATTGATCCTGAAAATTTCTACAATAAAATTAGATAAGTCGCTAGTATAGTTCCCTATCTATGATTCTGCTATTTACTGAAATAATTTTACTAAAACATTAAAGGAAGCCCCCATATGGGTAGAAAGAATAAGTACAATTTTGAATGGGTTGCTTATGTACAAAGTAACAAGCATTATAATTGAATCGATCTATCATTTTTCGGTCATTCATTGAATGAAAAACGACTACAAGTGACGGAGATACACGATTTAAATAACGAAAGATCTAATATTTAAAAATGGCATCTAAAATGACTGGAAAAGTAGAAACAAAACCTGATATAATTTGATCATTATGAGCAAATCCAAAATCTTTGTAGATAGAGCCAATCATTAGTTCCTAACCGTTTGGTGAATGGAATCCTATACATAAATCAATTAATAAAAGAATAGAAAACCCATTTATTGTGTAGCTTAAGTTATATGGGAATTCTTGAACCCAAGAGTTAAGAATAACAAGTTCATTATTACCTAGAATGGAATAACCGCTTAGAATAATGAAAGAGATTATATTTTTCGAGAAATTAAAAAACATATCCGTATGATTCTCATTGTCCATTTTGATCAATTGGATCGTTTCTTTGTAGTTCCCGCGGTGAGGCTTTGGTAAATGCGTTTCCGGGTATTCCTTTATCATTTCATCCAAGAGGGAGAGTTCCTTTAATTCTATGAATTTTTTAGAATACTTTTTTCTTGAATATCATTCAAACAAATTTCGGAGTGTCTAGTATGCCACCAACTAGTAACCCAAGATTCCATACTTTTATTAAATGAGAGAAAGATCCACCAAGGCAAAAATACTATAAATGAAAGATATATAAGGGAAATGAATGCTTTCTTTTTTGCCCTTTTTTCATCTTGGAATTTTTAAATGAACTCACCTCATTTGTCGACTCAATACTACTATTTCTATTTCCATCAAGCATCAGCTCTATTACATTAGAAGTTTAGAGCCCATGAATCTATTTCCTATTTTTTATTTGTGATTCAGTGAAGTGGTTAGTCCTTGAATTTAGAAAGAATACAGAAAAACAATACGAAAATACAATAAGAAAGAGTGCACTTCAAATTCAAAAAAAAAAAAGCAATTTCATTTTATTACTGTTCCTTGTTCGTTTGCATTTAGCTCGAATGAGCATTATGAAGAAACTTCAGTTGAGTTGTGCTATATAAAAAAGAGGATTCTTGAGTTTTCATTTTTTCCCTCTTGCTAAGAAAGTTGTCATTTTTCAGTTCTTGTTTCAAAATACTTCAATTGATACACACAAGAAATAGGCCAATTTGGCAGCTTTTTGCTCAATTTCTCGTAGAGTCAAATTCTCATTAGTACGACTTAAGGGAATGGACCCTTGGCCTCCGATTTCCATATAAAGGGCATGAAGAGCATAAATACCCTCTTTAACTTCTATTATAATGGACTGAATGTCTTTCATAAGGAATCAGAGGAAGATGCTATAATTTTTTCAAAGAAATCCCTAACGAAAAAAACACACTATTCCTTCTTTTATATTGAATCGATCATAACCACTACCTACATCCCACGAAATTGAGCACCACAAATAGGAACTAATAAAAAGACCTGTAACTCCATATAAAGACATCACCATCCCTTTCAGAAAAAAAATTATTTGCTGAGAGGGATCTAAAGATATAAAATTCCTACCAAAATAACTAGAAGTTCCAACCAATAAAAATCCTAATGAACCTAAAAAAAGGATAAAGGCCCAGTAGAAATTACTCAATTTTTGAGACCCAGTTATAAGTTCTATTCATATACGGTCTGATCGCTAACTCATACTATACTAGATCTAGTTGCATTTTATTGGAATTGGGGAATAACCAAAAAAAAAAAATTTACGTTCATTTTTTTGTTTTTGAAGTAACTTTCATCCACTAGCACTGTTATGATGTGAACTTTTAGGAGTAATTCATCGAATTGCCTAGATCTAAACTAAAATACAAACATCCCTTTCATATGATATCTTATAGATATCCACATACATATATCGAATTTACATTTCAGAAATTCATCCCGATATCAATCCATTTGAAAATAGCTCTAATTCAATTACTCATATATCATGTTTACACATTCATATGAGCTTATGCTCGGAAGAAGCCACACGTTATACTATATTATAATAAATAGATAACCATGCTATGATTCACATAAGTCTTGAAAAAAAAAATTGATAAGATTTTGCCCCATCATATTTAAAAATTTTTGTTTTTTTGAACATGAAGGAATAAAGAAACCATTGCAATTGCTGGAAAAGCTAAGCCCACTAAAGGCACAAAAATAGAGGGTAAGGTGGTAAGAATTGTCATAGAATGGGTACCTCGATTTAATATTTGATTTGTACTTGTTATTTATTGTTATGTTAATCTTTTAACCTGTTATAAAGATATCTTATAATTCATGTAATAATTATGTTATTATACTGAGTATACCTAAGTGAGTATATGCACTAATTAATATTATTATTAATAAAGGGTATATAATGTATATATACTAAGATATAATAAAATAAGATAATAAAATAAAGATATAATAAGGAGTCTATAGACCGATATATATATTTTTAATATATTTAATCTATATTAAAAAAATATATTTAATATATATTAAATAAAAAAGTATATTATAAGTCTGTAAAGTATATAATAGACTAGAATATACTAAGTGCGTATATAATATAATTAATGTAAATCAAAAGTGCAAATAAATAAATAAAATAAGTAAATAAATGGGGTTATTCATGTTTCTACATGCAATATACGTATGATAATTCGCTTTTTTATTATGGTCATTATTTATTTTTATTATTCTTCATTTTTGTTTTTCCCTTCGCAAAAAAATTCGTTATAATACGATCAAATGAAAGAGATCCTTAGTGAAATTGGGGATTCTTGAGGGATACAGAAAGATGCAGGACCCCCTTGCCTAATTTTATGGATGAAAGAGATAGAATTCGCTCTTTATTTTGTCTGATAGAGATTTCCTGACGGGCTATCGATAAAAAAAAGTATCTGCATGATTCTTTTTCCAATTTAATCTTATGTTACCAAAGAAAAATCCATTCTTGGAATTTTGACTTTGCTTCCTATAAACTAAATAACTACTTGGTTACCACAAAACAAGTGATAAATTTAAAACAAGTAACAAATTTTTGAATTTATTAAATCTAATAATTTATTAAAGGGCTTTTGCTTCCTCAGTAAATGTCTCGGTAGAAGCTATGATTTGTTGGAATTGAGTTTTATTCATTTTTAAGTAAGTATGTAACTCAACGAGAAATTTCCTTACCTGGCCAATTTCTAAGGAATCAACATAACCATTGGTTCCAGTATAAATAGTCATTATCTATTCTTCCACCGCAAGAGGCGCTGATTGAGATTGTTTAAGCAACTCACGTAATCGTTGACCTCTTGCCAATTGATTCTGAGTAGCTTTATCGAGATCAGAAACGAATTGTGCAAAGGCTTCTAATTCTGCGAATTGCACCAATTCCAATTTTGATTTTCCAAATACTTGTTTCATGGCTTTAATTTGAGCTGCAGACCCTACTTTGTATACAAATATACCCACATTAATAGTAGGTTTGATTCTGACATTGAATAGATCGGCGCTATTGGTAAAGCAGTCATTCTTCCTTCACCTAAATGAGAACTTGATTTAGTAGCTCTTTCCAAAAGGCATGAATGCAAATAAAAAACATCTCCCAAATAAGCTTCTTGGTTCGGTGGTCTCCGTAATAAAAGATACATTTGGCGAAAAGCCTGTGCTTGTTTTGAGATCATCATAATTAATTGAAGTGTGTTGTTCACGATACATAAAAATATTTCGCCAGAGCAGCTCCTATATCAGGAGCGAGGTATTGTAATGTAGCCAGAGAATCGGCCTTTCTTGTAAAGTAGTCACCACCTGAGCCACAGAAGATGCTTTTTGACCAATAGATACATAAACGCAAATTACATTTTGCCCTTGTTGATTGAGAATTGTATTTGTGGCTACTGCTATTTTATCGGTTTTCCTATCCCCAATAATTAATTCTCGCTGACCACGTCCTATAGGAATCATCGAATCAATAGCAATAAGTCCTGTTTGAAGAGGCTCACAAACCGAACATCCCAAAATAATACCCGGGGTGGGAGATTCAATTAACCGGGATTCAGAAGCTGAAATTTCAACTTTACCATCAATAGGTTTAGCCAGAGCATTTAATAACACAGCCCAAAAAAGCCTCACTTACCGGGATCTGAGCAGTTTTTGCTGTTGCTTTTACAGAACTTCCCTCTTGTGTCATCAAACCATCACCCATTAACACAACACCGACATTATTTGATTCCAAATTTAGAGCAATGCCTATCGTACCTTCTTCAAATTCTACTAATTCCCCCACCATTACTTTATCAAGACCATAAATATGAGCAATGTCGTCGCCTACTTGGAGTATAATACTGGTATTTAAAATCTTTACTTCTCCATTATATTGTTCAATACGTTCATGAATAATGTTACTAATTCCATCTTCTCAAATAGTTACCATGAGTATATCTTAATTCTTTATTTTTGTTTGAAAGAAAAGTAATGACTGCAGTAGAAAGACTAACCCTTTATTTATTTCATCGTTCCAATCATGCCAGTATTAGTATTGATGGTACGTAAATGTAACTCTGTGTTCAAACAACTATTCAGAGTTCCTAGAGCTCTTTGTAAGGCTTGTTGGAAAACCCATTGTCGAACTTGATTAATAGATTTTTGTTGTTCAAAATGAATGGTTTCATTTTTGTAATTTTCTAATTGTTCCTAGGTTTTCTAAGTTGAATTCATCAAATTCAATTTTTCTCATTCTATTTTAGAGTGTCCATTCGCTCGAAACTACTCCACTTCCATTTCTACTTTCAGCAAGCGGGATTGGGCTTTTTCCAGCCGTTCCATGGCCCCTTCTACGTAGTTCTTTTGAATTTTGAATAGTCTTCAGGATCTGCAGCTTTTGATTATCTAATAAAGCACTTAATGAAAGTAGATTACCTTTCCATTCATTTCAAAACTTCCATGATACCTTCCCGAACCAAACATGAATCTTTCGATTCATTTGGCTCTCATGCCCAATTACTTATGTATGGGGGAAGCTCCCTAGGTTTTTTTAATGTAATGAGCCTATCCTTTTATCTCTATTCATATTTGTGAATGTATAAAAATTGATCACTAATCCAAGAACACAGTATTCAGAGGACTCTTCTGACCAAAGAAATAATTGTCAGTAAAGTAGTTTTTTTTTTTTTTTTTCAAATCCAAAGAATTCTTTTTACTTTATACACAGGTCATCAATTCAGCATTGGATAAAAAAGATAAAAAAAAAAAGGGGTGACATATCTATTTTTCTAATATTTATAAATCAAATACAAATAACTGGCTCAAATCATTTTTTTATCGACATGAGTGTTTTATATCAAAAAAAAAATTCCAACTCTTTGAAATCATTTATGGATTAACAAATTCTATATTAACATAGTAGTAGAAAGAGTACCACGCTACATCTGGACTTCAAATGGTTTAGCTTTAACCTTGTTAACAATCCCACATTATTGGTTATTTACCAATGAATCACGAAATGCTATGGTTCTTAAATATGATTTCTTAATTTATTCAGAAGTAACTCGCAAAATCGTGCACCTTTTCAAGTTATAACGCAAAAAAGTGCAGTTGGTCGGATCTAGCCTATTTTTTAAATAAATAACTCGTACACACTACCTTTCCAAAAAAAACCAATACACTAAAGAGTACACTTAGATTTATTGGATTTGTTGCTAAAATATCGGTGTTAAACTTGAAACTCCCAGCGAATGGCTAATAACCCAAGGAAAGGAAAGAATCGGTTACATTTTTCATATGATCTCATCTTCCTTATTCCTATAGATAGACTAATTATCTATATTTTTTTATTATATTATTTTTCTAAATTAAATAGGAATAATGTAAAAGTCTAAACAAAGGGATTCGCAAATAAAAGCGCTAATGCCATAACCAGTCCATAAATTGTCAAAGCTTCCATAAAAGCCAGACTAAGCAATAAAGTATCGTGGCAGTACCTTGCCCAACCCGAGGTCCAATAGAAGCAAGCCCAACAGCCAATCTAGCAGCAATAACAAAACTGTAGAAATCAGTGGATTCATGATAAATTCCTCATAAAAAAGAAAGAAAATAAAGAAATAGTTAATGATACAATCAACCAATGAATTATGGCTTACTTATTCTATCGCTAAGATTTAACCATTCAAAGTCACTAAAAACCCTGAATTGAAATAATAATATTCTTTAAGCAATAGAACTGCTTCAATATTTTCCTATCTATGTAATTTTTGTTAATTCGTATGACTTTTGTTTGGCGAGTTCTTTCTTTTTTATTTTTTTTTTGGGAACCATTCTTTGAATTCTTTGTTCTTTTTTGTAATTTAAATTCATTCAATATTCAAAAAAAATTACAGTCAAAATGGAAGGACTTATATTGGAATCCCTGTCTAAATATTGGAATGCCTATCGAAATTCATAACACTATAGTAAGGCAAATTAAATATATCTTTAATTCATATATACCAAGTTAATATCGAATATCACATATACATGTCTTTGTTGAAAAGATGGTAATCTTGCCACCTTGTGCAAACCAAAATCCACCAAGGTTTGCACCCTTTTTCTTTCTTTAAAAGAAATATTTTGTTGAATGACCTAATGCAATATTTATGCCTATGTTTTTTGTTCCTTTTAATGTCTTTTTGAATGCTTAAGTTTTATTGTATTTATCTTAGGAATTGTCTCTTTGTTGGGTATTGATTTTATTTTGTAAAATGACTATGTGCTGGAAACAATGTTTCCAGCAACATAGGTCCATTGTTGGGGCTGGCGTTCTCTGTGCTTTTAGAATTAGTGTGCTGTCTAGTTTTGTGCGGCCTACTCTAACATCTTCTCTTCATCTTCTTCTTCTTCCTTAAAAAAAAAAACCCTAACAATCCTAAATATCACCATACCAAAAACAAACACAAAAATCACCTAAACATCAAATGAAAAATCGGATTAAAGGTTATGCACAAGACTAACACCTTGTGTACAACACTCTTGGTCAAGTGAACCCCAAACCACACCAACCTCCAACAGTCTTTCCCCCATAACGTAAACTAACTATTCGTATCTTAGATCAGTTGGTTTCTATAATCATTCTTCAAAACATACATAAGAATTGTCTTATAACGATTAGATTACATACATCTAGTTCGACCCCCCCTCCTCCTCTAATCAACCCCTTTTTTTAATAAATATCCTTTTTGTAAACCCTTATCTTCTATTTTTACTTATCATTATCCCCCATGAGTACAATCAATCTAACTGACAAATTTGTTAGACATAATCATTGCATAGAAATATCGGGATTGAGTTGATCGAAGTTCATATAATTTATTATTTATTAATTTTTTTGGGTCAATCGGTGAATTGAATGAACAAAACAATATCAATAGAAAGGGAGTATTCATTGGAGGGTGGTATAAATTGACCAAACAGGAATTTGAGGAAAAAGATCTTTTAGATCTCTTTCCTTCTTTTTTTTCCTTTTTTTTACAACTCCTTAACTTAATATCGTAATATTCTTTTTACTATTACTATAGATTGTATATACTTTATTCTTATTTCCATCTTATTTGTATACTTTTCTTCCTTAAGTCCAAATGGATTACTTTGAGACACGTAGACATGCCGTCAGGCTAAGCTAAAAAAAAGACTATGTCAAAAACTAATCAATGATGACCTTCCATGGATTCGCCTGTATAAGCCGTAGCTAAGGTTGCAAAAATAAGAGCTTGAATGCCACTTGTAAATAATCCAAGGAACATGATAGGTATAGGAACCACTAAAGGTACTAAAGAAACAAGAACAACAACTACTAATTCATCGACTAATATATTGTATTGGTTGAATGTATTTACCAAAATAACCCAATCCCTTTTTTGAAAGGCCCGCATAGAAATATGCTACTGACGTGAGTAAAGCTAAAGCAACAGTAGTATTTATATCATTTGTGGACATGGCTAACTCCCCATGAGGTAACTATATGATTTTCTAAGGTAAAATAGCCCCTGACCAATTTGAATAAAAATTAAATAAAAACATATTCCAACAAATGGAACCCAGGGACCTCATTCTTCTCCAATCCGTGTTTTGTTCACATCTCGAATGAATTCAAGGACATTCTGAATACCATCTCATTTTTTATTTGCATACTTGCATTGGATATTTTGAATACCTACTAATCGTATAATATCCTCAGTTATTTTTATCTCTCTTATGCGAGTTAGAAATAGTAACCGATTCAATAAATCTATTCTATGGAGTTCCAAAAATAATTTACTTATCTTATTATTAATCAAGAATTTTGTATATAGCTAGAATGGCCCTAACAAATA
Source organism: Ziziphus jujuba (assembly GCF_031755915.1). NCBI lineage: Eukaryota > Viridiplantae > Streptophyta > Magnoliopsida > Rosales > Rhamnaceae > Ziziphus > Ziziphus jujuba. The sequence continues at coordinate 2,298,822 of NC_083384.1, read as the reverse complement.
GAAAATACTAATTTGTTAAGAATTAATCGAATTGAATCCATAGCGTCATCATTTGTTGGAACTGAAATATCTACTAGATTTGGATCACAATTTGTATTGTTGGAATGCCCAAAGTCATACATTCATGAAGAGCTGTAGATTCTTCTTGCTGATCAATAATTCTTACAATATTAGGAAATCCTGTTATATATTTAATCCCGCCGAGATATGTTTGCAAGTGAGATAATTGTCTCTTCAACAGCACCGCATCCCTTTTCGGAAGACGATTGAGTCTCCCCATTTTTTGTTCCATTCTCAAGTCCCTAAATTTATGAAGTCTCATTTCTATAGTATACCAATTAATTAACATACCATCTAGCCTTTTTTTATTAACATAATGACACCGAGCCTTTATTGCAGCCCGTGCTACCGAATCTACTACTTTATTTTTAGTACCAACAATTAAGAATTTTTTTCCCCTACTTGTAGCATCAAAAACTAAATCACAAGCTTCTGCCAAAAATCGAGTAGTTCTAGCATGATTTATATTATGAATACCTTTACGCCTCGCAAAGATATAAGGTGCCATTCGAGGATTCCATTTCCTAGTACCATGACCAAAATGAACTCCTGCTCCCATCATCTCTTCCAAATTGATGGTCCAATATCTCCTTGTCATTTCTCCCCATACTTCTTCTGTTTTTTATTTTTTCATTGAAAAAAAAAAAGAGAAGCTAAAATAGAAATAAATAATTGATCCAACGGAACCTTCTCTTCTACCGAAGATTGGCCATTGATACACGATCCAGACCATTCATTTTTTTTCTATTCGTTATTATCGTTATTTCTATTACCAAATTAAATGACCACAATGCAAATAGAAAAAAGGATGAATTTGCTTTTAAGAATCATTAAATCCTAGAAACGATTTTTTTGATATATCATATAAATTATTTGAAATGCAAAAATCAAATAATTCTCTGTGGTCCAACAAAATGTCTTTCATTTCCCACTCAAATAAATTCTTCTTTTTCATTTCCAAAGGAATGTTATGATGCTGCCTTGAACGGTGCACTAATCTTTTGAATTCAGTCCCACTGGTTATCATCCCCCCTAGAACAATGTTCTCTTTCAGACCATTTAACCAATCGATATGGCCACATAGAGTAGCTTTGCTAAAACGGGAGCAGTTTCTTGAAAACTCACTTCGGATATGAAAGTTTGAGTATTTAAAGATGCTTTTGCTATTCCCAATAATATGGCTCTATAACAAATCACTTCTTCCAAAGCATTCCCCATTCATTCCGCTCGCAACAATCTAATTTGTTCTCCCGGTGAAAAAATATTAGACATTCCATATTCTAAAATAAGCACTTTTGATGTTATTTGACAATAATTTCTATATGTCTATTATGGATCTGCACCCCTGAGATCGATAAACCTTTTGTATCTTATTAACCAATGAGATATGACTTTACACTATAGTTAGCTCTCAACCCTTTTTTCTAGGTTCATCGATATTGAATCAATCAAATGCAATTCTAACACTTGTTCCACTTTTGGAAGACCCTCTGTTATATCACCAGATCTCGATTTTTAGTATATAAATGTAACTAATGTATCTCCTTTGGAAAGTATTTCTCTATAATGGCCATGAACAGTTGCTCCTGGAGTGGCGAAATAAGTCTTTGCCGATCTTATTACTACAGAGTCAATTTGAACAATTATAACTTGGCTCGATTTTAGGTACAACCCTTTTTTACCTATACATACATTTTCACAAATAAACTACCCCAGGCTAATTATTTTAGTTGTTTCTAAACAATAGTTATGATCATAATTATGATGGAGAAATGCCAATTTAAGTTGAATGGATTCAAAAGGATGTTGTTGCATGGAGTGGAATTATAAATTTTCCCGTTTTCATCCCTTAAACAATATTCATAAAATTCCAACAGCAGTATTCATATTTATAGAGATATTGTTGCATTTGTAAAAAAAAAAGTAACAAACCATAAAATGTAATTGTATTATAATTAATTTTTATATTGAAATTCTATTAAATACTAATGAAGTGTAGTAATTTCTAGTAATTATAGTTATAAAGTTGAACATTTGTTATTATGTTTATTATATTGTTATAAATATTATAATGATAAGTTTATAATGAATAATGCTAAGTTGTCTACTTGAATCTCCAAATATTCCTATTACTTTATTCTATTATTCTAATCAAATCAATTAGAAATCAACAAAAGAAAATGTAAATGGACCTAACCCATTGAATCATAACTATATGCACTATTCTGATATTAAAATTCGATTAGAGATAAAATTGGAATAGTGGATCTTTTTTTTTTCATTTTCATATTTCTTTGGACTAGGCGAGAATCTTTCAATATTTCGGATTAAATCTTCTTGTTTCTAGATGTTGTATAGGAATTTCATTCCCTTCCCTTACTTTACAGTGAAAGATTTATTCCAAGCACAATATACATAAGAGGCGTTTAAAACACCTTTCATTGATTCCAACACACAAGACAAGATCACTTTCTATTTTATTATATATATTTCATAATTTATAAGTATCTATTTTAGATATGTAGATAGATATCTATCAGATCGTGGTTTCATGTAACAAATATTTCCATTCATATGGATACATACAATATTTTTTTTCCGATAATCGGATGGAAAATGGATGCAAGAAAGAGACTTTTGTTTATAGTCTCCTATTATTAAATTCAATACCCTATTAATTTAATTAAATATAAATAATAGAGTAAAATAAATAGAATAGGAAGTTTATTAAAAGAAAATGAATGAGTAAAATAGAAAGTAATAAAATATATGATACTATAGTAGTTTAAGACACATACAAATTCTTATTTTTATTAATTTTCATAATGGGATTCAAGAATAAGATTAGTTGATGGAACGAGAGGGATATATCTAAGGATCTATCGGTAGGGAGAAAAGGGATCACTTCTTTCTTGAATAGTTCTTTTCAAATCAAATAAAAAATGCATCTATCTGGTTGATGAGTCATAAGACAATTCATGGTTCAGGTGGTTATTAGGAATAGGAAAGGATAACCGAATTGAGTTCAGGGATTTTACTTTACTAGGTCGAGTTAGAGACCAATAAATTTTTTTATATTCGAAACCTATTCGAATGAAGGGGCAGTGGACGAGAAATCAAATCATACATAAATGATAGAAGCCCCAACGTTCTGAAAATGCTACGAAGTGCTCGAAAATGGTTGAAGTAGTTGAATAAGAGGATAACTACGACTATAGCCCTTGGAAAATTTACAAAGAAGAAAATGATTTATTTGATAATATGGATGACTGGTTACAGAGGGACCATTTCATTTTTTTAGGTTGGTCCGGTCTATTACTCTTTCCTTGTGCCTATTTTTCCTTAGAGGATTAGTTTACAAGCATAACCTTTGTAACTTCATGGTATACCCTTGGATTAGCAAGTTCCTATTTGGAAGGCTGCAACTTTTTAACCACCGCAGTTTCTACTCCTGCTAATAGTTTAGCACACTCTTTGTTGTTATTATGGGCCCTAAAGCACAAGGAGATTTTACTCGTTGGTGTTAATTAGGTGGTCTGTGGACTTTTGTTGCTCTCCATGGTGCTTTCGGACTAATAGGTTTTATGTTACGTCAACTTCAACTCGCTTGATCTGTTCAATTACGACTTTATAATGCAATCACATTCTCCATTCCAATTGCGGCTTTGTTTCTACAATCTTGATTTATTCGCTAGGTTAGTCTAGTTGGTTCTTTGCACCAAGTTTTGGTGTAGCGTCTATATTTCAATTCATCCTCTCTTTCCAAGGGTTTCATAATTGGACATTGAACCCATTTCATATGATAGGAGTTACTGGGGTATTGGGCGCTACTCTGCTATGTGCTATTCATGGTGCTACCGTAGAAAATACTTTATTTGAACATGGTGATGGTGCAAATACATTCTGGGCTTTTAACCCAACTCAAGCTGAAGAAACTTATTCAATGGTCACCGCTAACCGCTTTTGGTCCTAAATCTTTGTTGCTTTTTCCAATAACCGTTGGTTACATTTCTTTATGTTATTTATACTAGTAACCGGTTTATGGATGAGTGCTCTTGGAGTAGTCGGTCTAGCCCTAAATCTACGTGCCTATGACTTCATTTTTTAGGAAATCCGTGCAGTGGAAGATCCAGAATTTGAGACTTTGTACATAAAAATATTCTCTTAGACGAAGGTATTCGTGCTTGGATGGCGACTCAAGATCAACCTCATGAAAACCTTATATTCCCTGAGGAGGTTCTACCCTATGGAAACGCTCTTTAATGGAACTTTACCTTTAGCTGGTCGTGACCAAGAAACCACCGGTTTCGCTTGGTGGGCCGGAAATGCTCGACTTATCAACTTATCCGGTAAACTATTGGGGGCTCATGTAGCTCATGCTGGTTTTCTAATTCTTGATCCTCAATTTCATACATATATATTCGCAGCTCAGGAACTAAAAATTATGCACTTCTATTATTAAAAAAAAATAATGATCTATACATCTTTGTCAACAAAGAAAAACATGTGCAGAAGATATATTTTATTTGTTGATAATTTTTTTTTTGTCTTCATATCTAAAATTAGATACAATACTTTTTCAATTGACAATTGCATGATTAAATAAATTTAATTACTTTGTATAAGTTTTCTAGATAATTGCATTGCAAATTAGCTAATAAAATATGATACTAAGAGTAATTAGATAAAAAAAAAATAATATTCACTCTAGAGCACTGCTGACTCTTTAGTACTTCTTTTATGCTTATTGTGTGCAACTCAATTTCCAATTGATATGTGATGTCATGGTACATGACATCAACAACATGGAAGAAAAATTTAATACATGTGACATTTAATTATGGAGTGCCCGAGGAGCAATGGAGAGCATGCATGTGAGATGCCCAAGAAAATAGGTTAGAATTTTATTCCGTCTTATACTATGCTTCTTTTAATTATTTAAAATAATTTTCTTTTTAGTTCACTATTCTAAATTTATAACTTTTAAGTTATAGACATAAGTAGTTTATCTCATATAACCTTTTATACTATTTTTAAACAAACAAAATACATATTGTAAATAAAAATATACTAAAATAATATATTTCTTACTAAAATATCAATTATATACGTATGTATCTCGGTTCAGCAACCATAAATTATACATCTTTGTTATTCTACAAAAAAAAAATTTGATCTATAAAAACATCAAATCATAAGTTGTTTATAAAATTTAAAAGAAAAATTGGAAAATTATTTTAAATAAGCTATTATATTTATTACATGTATTTTTATATGGCTTTGTTAAATTTAAACTATATCGTTTTTATTTTTATTTTTCCTTACGATCAAATGTTGTATATTACAATTTTTTATTGTAACTTCTTTTTGAAAAAAAAAAAATCATTGCCCTCAAGGCCTCACCCTTGGTTACATACATAAGAAAAATTGACTCTCTAAATATTTGCAAACCTAGGATAACACAATTTAATAATATTTAATTTGAAAGACCATAGTATATCATAAAAATAACATAAAGTTGGCATATCATAAACTATAATGGCACCATACATACATACATCCATTGTAATTATGGCTGTGTTGAAGTGTGTTGAATGATGAGTAGATAGTAAGTGTCTTTATTATGGACGCTTTATTCTGGCTCCACTTATGAAAGGCCAAGCCAATACAATAGGCATTGCGATGAGAAGTGCTTTGCTTGGAGAAATAGAAGGAGCATGTATCACACACGTAAAATTTAATAAAATACCACATGAATATTCTACCATAGTGGGTATTCAAGAATCTGTACATGAAATTTTAATGAATTTAAAAGAAATTATATTGACAAGTAATCTTTATGGAGCTCATGATGCGAATCCGCCGGAACCCGTACAACCAACAACCCGCTGGGGTGCCGATTCGTTACGGATGAAGGTGGGACCAATCATTAGAGCACAAGCCAATAAGGTCAAGGATAACCTTGCTGTGCTTATTCAAAGGATAAATCATAATCAAGAAGGAATGATCATGACCAAAGAACCAAGACCTATTTTGCTTATACAAGCGCAGGAGACTGGTATGGACCCGGGTGATGGTTTTGGTACATGTTTGGAGTCCGGGAAGTATGAAATGGTTCCAATGCTTTATGGGTTCAATACATATGCCTAAGAGGTCATGGAATCAAATTAAAGCAGCCTCAAATGCAATCAAAAAGTTCTTGTACGGACAGCATCAACAATTTGGCCGAATTGACTGTATTGCTTGCTAGCTTTATTGTATTTTACTGTATTAGCCTTTTCTTATTTTTCCAAGCATGGGCAATGTGTGGGACTTCATATTCAGCTTAGTTTTCATCCTAAAAAGCATCTAGAAGCTGATTTGGAGCTCAAAGAGGTCAAAGATTGATCAAAGTCAACTTGATCAAAAGGCTAGCATTTTTAGTTTCCTAATTTGTTTTTACTTTTTATTTTAGGAAACTACCATTACTTTTTGGGTTTTATTTATTTATTTTCTGGAAAAATAACTTTAGGAAGGTTTTATTTTATTCTTTTCATTGTAAATTAATTAATTCCTAATTTAATATAAAGGAATTAATTAATCAAACTTAGATTAGGAAAGGAAGTATAGTTTCGGCCAACTAGGTTTCTTTATGTGTGGTGGCCGGTTTTCTTTATGTTCTATGGTTTTTAAGTTGTCCTTTCAAAGTCTATTTAAAGGCTTAGTTGTCAATTAGAATTAACTTTGATTTGATTAAGAAAATACTTGTGAGATTATCTATCTTTTTGTTATTTGAGAACACCTAAAACACCATTAGAGAATTGGTTGTTTTAGCTTGACTTATCAATAAGTTTTCCATCCCCTATTGTGGCGTCTACATTATACTAAGATTTCTAACCACAGGTTGGTTAGGGATTGAGTTCAATTCCATTAAAACTTGAACTTAATTGAGATCCGGGCTAATATAATACAGATTTAGGAGCAGGTCGTCCTAGGTTCGTATCATTTGGTATCAGAGCTAAATTTTGTTCAAGTTTGATCTATCTTTATTTGCTTTATTTGTTTTTATGTTATTCTGCAATTTTAGCATTAGGTTAAGGTTGCTTCTATCATCATACATGTTGAATTAGGTTTCCTAGATTTATCGTATTTTTGTTTCCTAGTTGTTGGTTGTTTTTTTTTCATCATTGTTCTTGTTAATTTTGGTTTTTGTTGATTTTTCTTTGCTGTTTTATTCTTAAATATTTTCATTCATATATTCAAAAATAAAAAATAAAAAATTGAAGAGTGGGGTTTGCGGAATAAAAAAATAAAATAAAATAAAATCACACAATTTGAATTTTTGATTGGGAGGTCATGAGTTTGGTGTTTGTGTTGGAATTGGAATTGCAAATTTGTTGTTTATTCTTGCTACTGTAGTTGTGTCTGATATTCATTGAGTGAAAAAAAAAAAAAAAAGAAAGCCGAATATTAAAAATATATATATATATTGGTTTGTTGAAAATTGGTGTTGAAGTTTGTTGCTGGAAATTTCTTGTAACTGCTGCTGTGTTGATTATTTATTCCATATTTGGAGTTTCTAGAGAGTTATTTTTGCTGCTTGATATTTGAGTTTGAGTGCTAAATTATTTGGATTAAAATTAGTTAAAGGATTTGATACAAAACTTGAATTACAAGAACAACAACCAACACTTTTCTATATTTTTGTTCTCTTTGATTCTTGTTTGTATTTGAACTTCTTTTTCTAGAATTTTATTCTTGAACTCATAATATATTACCATCTGGTCCAGTTCTTCAAAATTCCAAACTTTTCTCATTAATTTGCTTTATTTAGTCTAGAAAAACCGAAAATAGGTATTTTCATTCTGTTCAGTATTTGTTTATTTTTGCTTACTATTTTGTTGATAAGTTTAATTAAAACATACTAGTGATCTAAATGCTATTTTGTGGGTGTTTTTAATTAGAACTTTGAGATAATTGATTGAGTAGAAAAAGGCAAGAGTGTGTGAGCTTAAAAGAGGGTAAAAGCTGAAACTAGTGTGCAAACACGAGGGTGAAGACCTTGTTTGAGTGAAACACGTGAGGGAGTGAATATTGTGAGGATTTATTTTATTTTTGCAGTATTTTACTAACATGGCATATTCTAGAATAAGAAGAGGAGATCCACCCTTGAGGATCAATGAGGAAGAGTCCGTAGCATTCCATGGCGATGCCCGAGCTATCGGGAGTGGAGACCAAGTGGACATGAGAGCTGTTTTGGAGTCAATACAGAGGGTTAGTGCTCAAGTTGAGAATATGAATCAAATAATGGGAAGGCTAGAAGCCTCACAAGGAATGCCGAACACAAGAAATAGGCAAGAATTCCATGGAGGACGAGGCCTAGGATGAGGAGGTCGCGAGAGACCGAGAGAGGAATTTGATGAGTAGCCATTCAGTGGAGACTTTGAGGAAGATATGGACAAAACTTTTGCTGTCCAAGATAGAGCTGGCTGTGGAAGATATAGGAGGGAAGATACAGATGATGATTTGGGAAATATCAAGGTTAACATCCCACCTTTTATGGGTAAAAGTGATCCTGAAGCTTATTTGGAGTGGGAAGAAAAAATGGAGATGATTTTTTACTGCCACAACTATTCGGAAGGTAAGAAGGTGAAGTTGGCAGCGATGGAGTTTGGACATTATGCACTCCAATGGTGGACCAATGAGCAAAATACCCGAAGGAGAGTTGGTGATGATTTAATCTCGACATGGCGTCAAATGAAAGGAGCCATAAGGAAACGGTTTGTGCCATCCCATTACCATAGGTTGCTGCATCAAAGGATTCAATCTTTATCTCAGGGAACTAGGTCTGTGGAGGATTATTACAAAGAGATGGAGATACTCATGATGAGGTTAAGCATGAGGGAGGATAGGGAGGCAACAATGGCAAGATTTCTTGAAGGGTTAAACCGTGACATTGACAACGAGCTTGAATTACAACAATACTTGGAATTGGAGGAGATGTTGCATTAGCAATTAAGCTTGAGAACCAATTCAAGAGGAGGGGTGTTAGCACACGGTTTGGAGGAGTTTCTAGCAGTGGAAGGACAAGTTCAAGTGGCTGGAAAAACAATTCCACTTATGAAAGCAAGCTGAAGCCGAAACTTGGTGAATAAGCTACCAACCGGCCAGGAAGAGAATTTAAAACCGAATCTACCCAAGCCATTAAAGGTGAGCTAAAATCTGAACCTAAACCTCAAAAGTCAAGAGAAATTATTTGTTTCAAGTGCCAAGGAAGAGGACATATAGCCATCCAATGCCTGAATAGAAGGATAATGATAATTAGGGGTAATCGAGAGGTGGAATCCGAAAGTGATGCTAGTGAGGCTGAAATCGAACAAGAAGATGAAGGACTTGATGATGAGGCCGAACCATTAAACACATCAAATGTTGAGCTAAATTTGGTCTTAAGCAGGGTATTTTCTGTTTACAAGGATGAAGAACAAATTCAACGAGAGAAAATCTTCCACACTCGTTGTGAAATACAAGGTAAAATTTGCAGCATGATTATAGATAGTGGGAGTTGTACTAATGTAATAAGTAACCTTGTAGTTGAAAAATTGGGCTTAAGAACAATAAAACATCCTGAACCATATAGATTACAATGGCTTAATGATAGTAGTGAGATAAAAGTAAACAATCAAGCCAAAGTAAAATTTAATATAGGTAGATATGAGGATGTAGTTTTATGTGATATTGTACCCATGATTGCTGGACATATACTATTAGGTAGGCCATGGCAATTTGATAAAGATGCTACTCATTTCAGTCGAGAAAATAGTATTGTTTTCAGGTTTAAATGGAAGAAGGTCAAGCTGGAACCATTGTCTCTTAAAGAGGTTTACAAAGACCAATTACAAATGCAACAAAGGAGAGAAGCCGAAAAGCTCAAGGAAAAAGCAAGTATGGCACCAACGGCTTCACCATCCTTTTAAGAAGGCAAGAATGAGGTTGGTGATTAAGGTAAGGTTTCTAAGACTCATATTGAGTGGAAAGATCAAGGAAAAACCGAAAGAGAGGGGAAAGAAAGTGGCAAACCCGAGGGCTTGGACAAGGAAGGGAAATCCGAAGGTTTGCGCCAATCCAAGGGGGAAAAAGAAAAAGAAAGAAAAGAAAGGTCAAATAGCAATTTTTATTTAAGTTTTGGGGATGTTAATAAGGCTATCTTGGGTAAGAAACCATTGCTATTTATGAATTACAAAGATGCTAAATTAAAAATTATTTTTTTGTATAAAACTTTATCTGCATTATTAAAAGGTTTACTTAGAGGAAATTTGAAAATTTGGGAGATATTATTTGCTAATATTAAAAAGTGTGATGAACATGTATCTCTAGTATTTTTTTGTGATAGTATTTGACCCAGGAGATTTGGTTTGGCTGCACTCAAGAAAGAAGGGGTTCCCCGAACAAAAAAAATCCAAGCCTATGCCGCATGTGGACGGATCTCTTCATGTTTTGGAGCCGAATAACAAGAATGCCTACAAGCTTGATTTAACGGGTGAGTATAACATGAATGCTGCATTTAATGTTGCTGATTCAACTCCTTTTTCAGCAGGTGATGATCTGATTTGAGGACAAATCCTTTTCTAGAGGAGGGAATGATGCGAATCCGCCCGAACCCGTACAATCGACAACCTGCTGGGGTGCCGATCCATTACGGATGAAGGTGGGACCAATCACTAGAGCACAAGCCAAGAAGTTCAAGGATAACCTTGCTGTACTTATTCAAAGGATAAATCATAATCAAGAAGGAATGATCATGACCAAAGAACCAAGACCTGTTTTGCTGATACAAGCTCTGGAGACTGGTACGGACTTGGGTGACGGTTTTGGTACATTTTTGGAGTCCGAGAAGCATGAAATGGTTCCAATGCTTTATGGGTTCAATATATATGCCTAATAGGTCATGGAATCAAGTTAAAGCAGCCTCAAATGCAATCAAAAAGGGCTTGTATGGACAGCATCAACAATTTGGCCGAATTTGTTGTATTGCTTGTTGGCTTTACTGTATTTTACTGTATTAGCCTTTTCTTATTTTCCCAAGCATGGCCAATGTGTGGGACTTCATAGTCAGCTTATTTGGCATCCTAAAAAGCATCTAGAAGCTGATTTGGAGCTCAAAGAGGTCAAAGATTGATCAAAGTCAACTTAATCAAAAGGCTAGCATTTTTAGTTTCCTAATTTGTTTTTACTTTTTGTTTTAGGAAACTACCATTACTTTTTGGGTTTTATTTATTTATTTTCTGGACAAATAACTTTAGGAAGGTTTTTATTTTATTCTTTCCATTGTAAATTAATTAATTCCTAATTTAATATAGAGGAATTAATTAATCAAACTTAGATTAGGAAAGGAAGTATAGTTTCGGCCAACTAGGTTTCTTTATATGTGGTGGCCGGTTTTCTTTATGTTCTAGGGTTTTTAAGTTGCCTTTCCTGAGCCTATTTAAAGGCTTAGTTATAAATAAGAATTAACTTTGATTTGATTAAGAAAATACTTGTGAGATTAACTATCTCTTTGTTCTTTAAGAACACCTAAGACACCATTAGAGAATTGGTTGTTTTAGCTTAACTTATCAATAGGTTTTCCATCCCCTATTGTGGCGTCTACATTATACCAATGTTTCTAACCACAGGTTGGTTAGGGGTTGAGGTCAATTCCATTAGAACTTGAACTTAATTGAAATCCGGGCTAATATAATACGGGTTTAAGAGCAGGTCGTCCTAGGTTCGTATCAGCTCATGATGCGTCTATTTGTGTCTAAGGTCCTCGATATGTAACTGCCCAAGACATCATCTTACCACCCCGATAGTATTCAATCTTATGTGAATGGGAATGAAAAGCAAGAGATATTGTTTCTTGAAATATGGACAAATGGAAGTTTAACTCCTAAAGAAGAACTTCATGAGGCTTCCCAGAATTTGAGTGATTTATTTATTCCCTTTTTACATGCAGAAGAAAAAAATTTCCATTTAGAAAAAAAAAACCAACACAATGTTACTTTACCCCCTTTTACTTTTCATGACAGATTGGCTAAACCACGTAAAAATCAAAACGAAATAACATTGAAATCTATTTTTATTAACCAATTAGAATTGCACCCTAGGTTCTATAATTGCCTGAAAAGGTCCAATATACATACATTATTAGACTTTTTGAATAACAGTGAAGAAGACCTTATGAAAATGAAACATTTTCGCATAGAAGATATAAAACATATATTGGACATTCTAGAAATAGAAAAGCATTTTGCATAAATTTTAATGGATTATTTCTTTTTTTTTTTCTAAAAAAAAAGATAAAAATGAGTTTTGAATCTTTAGTACATTCCATATACTCGGAATAGATCCAAAATTGAATTGAATAAATAAATGTATCTAGGGAGAATGCATTTTGAAGTGACAATTCCCTACATACACACATCGTATTGTTTTTTTTTTTTTCTCACAATTGAATCAATTTAAAAAAGACCTAAAGTTAGGGATTTATCAATAGGTAAGGATGCTCCAATACCCAACCAAAGGACTACTAGGGTACCAATCAAAAAGACAATTGTTGCTACTGGACGACGAAATGGGTTTTGAAATTTATTAACATTCTCCAAAAAGGGTACTCTTAATAACCCTGTGGGAATGGAAACCATTAAAAGAATGCCTAATAATTTATTGGGCACTGTATGAAGAATTTGAAATATGGGAAAGAAATACCATTCAGGCAATATCTCCAAAGGAGTGGCAAATGGATCCGCGGGTTCGCCAATCATTGATGGTTCTTGAACCGCTAAACCTATGTTAGACGCAATGGTACCTAAAATTACTACTGGAAAAATATATAAAAGATCATTGGGCCATGGGGGCTCTCCATAATAATTATGCCCCATCCCTTTAGCCAACCTAGCTTTTAATACAGGATCGTTCAAGTTAGGTTTTTTTGTTATTAGGATAGGTGAATTATTCTAGATCCATCCCCCAAAAGAACCAGACATGGAATTTTTCATCATCTGCTCGAGCATGATCAAACAAACCAAATAGATCCATATAAAAAATAAAAAATTGATATGGTATCCACACCTATATGAATGATTCTATGTAAGAGTAAGAAAAAATATACAAATTTCCTTCTTTTGGAGTTTCAACAACCATCCATTGTAAGGAATTCAGTTCTTACAGATAAATGCTTAATGCCCGAGTAGGCTTACAAATCATGATCAAGTGCTTTCTGGGCCGTCTCAGACCTTGCAATTGGACTTTATCCCCAAGAATATCAAAACTTTGTACATACAAAGGATTTACTTGTTACTAATCTAGTTTAGCTCCAATTCTTCTTATTCTTCTTTAGATCCCTTGATTCATTCCGATAGTATAATAAATCGAGTCAATGCAAAGGAAATGAATACATTTCCATACTATTAAGTAAGTCAGATATACAGAACATACTCTGGGATTATGTCACATCACCTCACTTTTTCTTTCTACTGGATCTCACAGAGCCTATTCATATATGACATGATTGAGTCTGATCATAGAAAAGATTATCTTCAAATGGACCAGCCTAAACCTCTGTATGGGGCTTACATGGTGGTTGGAACAAAGACACAATTTTTTTATTTTAGTTGTGAATTCAAATGTGGCAGATAAGGGTATATATTCTGCATGGCCCAATCAATAGTTGAAGTGAATCTTCGAAAAATTCACTTCAACTATGAGTGTCAAAAAAATAAAAATAATACATCATTACATTTTTGCAGTGTTGAAGAGAAATATCGAAATACATGTCTTATTCAATTCAATAAGACATATTTGTAGCAATGAAATACTATTGGTCCTACCCCAATTGATAAATGATTGGTTATAAATAGCTAGGATATAATATATTTTTTATATTATTTACATTATAAATTACATTACATTATATTATAAAGGGCCAGAAATCCCTTGCTTACGTATCATTAGAAAGTGCATTAACATGGATACGGCAGTGAGAAGAGGTAATAGAAAAATGTGTAAATTATAAAACGGAGTCAAAGTGGATTGTCCCACACTAGCACTTCTGCATAATAACTCTACCAAGGGCGATCCTATTACAGAAATAGCTTCTGGCACACCTGTTACAATGTTTATTGCCTAATAACCAATTTGGTCCCGAGGTAAGGAATAACCAGTTACACCAAAAGATGTGGTCAATACACCCAAAACCACACCTGTAACCCAAGTCAATTCGTGAGATTTTTTAAAGCCGATGATGAGATACACACGAAATACGTGCAAGATCATCATTAGGACCATCATATTGACCGACCATTGATGAACTGATCGGATTAACCAAACAAAATGTTGACATGAGGAGGAACATATTTATTAGTTATATCATCTGCAATTGCCTGAATCTCAAGATGTTGATCGAACCAATCATAGATTTTATTGGGATAGGTAAACAGAGTGGACCCGCCCTCCCCCCCCCCCCCCCCCCCCCCCGGCAGAGAGCCGTATATGAGAATTTCATCTCATATGGCTCAAAACATAACACTAAAATACTAATTCAATTGGATATGTGTAATAGAAAGTTAAGTTCAAAACTTCTTAATCCTCTGATTCAATCGTTTATGAAGATACAAAAGAATAAAAATCCAAAAGTTCTTTCTTGTGGTTACAATGCCAAAATATCAAGTCGGCTCATTTGTCTCTATGGTGATGATTATAGGCCTCTTGAATCTTCTTTTTACCTACTTTATATATTTTTTTAATGTGTGTAATGCGCCTTTAACTACTGTTTTCTTTATTATTGATATTGATAGAAATTATCTTGTTAAGTCCCTATGAATCGGTTAAAACCCTAAATTCATAGTAGAACCATGATGATTCGATAACCTTTTCTTTATAAACTAATTCCAAAAATTCCTTGAGTAAGAACTGTTGGATTATCACTTATTCAATGAATAATTGGAATGAATAAAAATCCAACGACACCCTTGTCTTTTGATCAAAATAAGCGTAAATAAGAGTTTGAAAAAATAAAAATATTTCGATTTATAACTTCTAAATCTAACTCCTTGACAAAAAAAAAGAAATGGAAGTCCAGACACGTGGTTTTAATATTAAGGATGAATCATAGTGCTAATAATACTTTGGAATCTACTTCCTATATTCCATGCTTCAGATACTAGAATGAATATCCGATGAAGTAAAACCATCTCTATCAAGATGACAGATGCATTCTCTGTACTATCCATAGGATCAATTATAACAAGTCACCCAATCATATTCTGGAACTGCAGAAACAAAGAAATTTCATGATCGAACTACCAAAATAGAATGGGATAAAAATCAGAGACCTAAATGCTTCACTTTGTATTGAAATGCTAGTTACTAGTTCTTGTGAATCTAAGTCATTCCAATTCCATCCAGCGAAATGGAAGAATTATAAATCTCGAAAATAATAGATAGGAATACCGCAAAAAGGGCCATTGCGATACCCATCAACGGAGTAGTTCCCCACCCAGGAGATACTTTACAATATTCTGAATTCAATGGTTTCAATAAACTCCTTACAGCAGTTCGTCCTGGACCAGATCTAGAACTCCTCTCAACGGTTTGTGTAGCCATAAATCGTATTTTATATTCATTGAGATTTGTTGACTTTGTATACCATTCCGTTGTAAATAAATGATCTTATCATAGACCCATTGTGGTCTTGAAACTATATAATAATGGAAATAGCAACCTTAGTAGCCATCTTTATATTGAGTTTACTTGTAAGTTTTACTGGGTATGCCTTATATATTGCTTTTGGGAAACCCTCTCAACAACTAAAAGATCCATTTGAGGAACACGGAGACTAGTTGAAGTAATGAGCCTCTCAAAATTGGGAGGCTCATTACTTTCAATTGAGATAATAAAAAATCATTTCATCTTTTTAGTTGGAACTTTAGGTGGTTCTTGGAAAAAGATAGCGAAAAAAATTATTTCTAAAATTGAGACTAAAAGGAATGTATAAACCAATGCTTCCATGGATTCGATCGTGGTTTATATACAATTATAGCTTCCATACGTTTTTATTTGGGATCATCCCCCGGATAAAGAAAGATCAAGAGTCAAAGAAAAGGTAGTGATTCAAATCAAGATTTATCTGGTACCCTACTCACAAAACTAAAAACGAAAAATAACAAAACAATATTCTATCAAATTACTTGTCTTCTTGTAGTTGGATCTCCAAATTTTTGGAATGCTCCAAATTCTACTTAAGCATCCAAATTGGGGTCAATACCAGCAAAAATATCTCTCAACAAGGTTCTAGCACCATGCCAAATGTGTCGGAAGAAAAAGAACAAAGCAAACGAAGCATGTCCAAAAGTAAACCAACCCGTTGGACTGCTACGAAAAACATCGTCGAATTTCAAAGTAGCACAATCTAATTCACAAATTTCACCCAATTAAGAACATCTAGCATATTTTTTCATAGTAGCGAGATCACTATAACTGATTCCGTTGAGTTCGCTGCCATAGAACTCAACAGTTACACCTACTTGTTCGACATTGTATTTTGATTCTGCCCTTCTAAAAAGAACATCGGCTCTAACAATTCTGTCTCCATCTACCAAAACAACCGGAAATGTTTTAAAAAGAGTAGGCATAGGACCCCGTTATCTCTAAAATAGGGTTTCCTAACAACCTAACAGCAATTCCATCCCCATTGTCCATTGAGGCTGCCCAGAATAATCCTCCTTTTACTGAATTATTGCCGATGTAATCATAAAAAGCTAATTTTTCAGGAATTTTCGACCAAGCTTCGGATAAACTTTGATTTTGGGCTAGCCTAGCACCAACTCGTCTATATATTTCTTGTTGAAAGTATCCTTGATCCCATTGATAATGAGTGGGACCAAATAATTCAATCGAGGTAGTTGCTGAACCATACCACATAGTTCCAGCAACCACAAAAGCTGTAAAAAAGACAGTAGCAATACTACTGGAAAGGACAGTTTCAATATTTCCCATATGTCCTTTGCATAGATGTTGGGGTGGACGGACGCTAAGATGGAATAGATCCACCAATATGCCCAATGTCCTTGCAGCAATATGATGAGAGGCTATTCCTCCCAAAACAAAAGGATCAAAACCTTCCACACCCCACACCGGATTTACAGATTGTACCCTTCTGATTAGTCCATAAGGATCGGATACCCATATTCTCAAACCATAGAATCCTGCTACATGAAATGCGCTAAAACCAAAACAAGCTAGCTCTGAAAGAAATAAATGAATTCCAAAGATTTTGGGTAAATCCAAAGATGGTTTTCCTGTACGTTCCTCACAAAATATTTCTAGATCCCAATACACCCAGTGCCACATAGCTGCTAAAAAGCATAAGCCAAAAAACACAATATGTGCACCGGCCACGCCTTCGTAACTCTAAATAACCAGATTTGTTATAGTCCCTCATGTGATACTCCAATCGGCCCATGAATTGGTTATTCCTAAACAAGTGATGAAAGGTATAACAAACATCCCTTGTCTCCACATTGGATGAAGAACAGGGTCAGAAGGATAAAAAAACCCTAATTCGTATACAGCCATTAAACCGACCTAACCAGCAACCAGAGTTGTATGCATTATATGGACAGCAAGCAAACGACTGGGATCAATCAATATGACGGTATGAATAGGACACCAAGGCAAACCCATGGAAATACCCCTCTATCAATGAAAAGTAGACATGAGTGGATTATCTCAGGGAAAGGATTAATATTTGTTCTATTCTTTTCGTAATAATGGAACAATTTTTTTTTGTAGGAACAAAAGGAAGTAGATCTATTCTACACCCGATAAGTACCAATACGTAATGGCAAAAGGTTGATACCTTTTATATGAGTGACTGCATTTATATTTTTTTTAATCATTCAAAGGATCTACATGAAAGAATTTTCTTTTAGTATTTCTGTCTTCCTTTTTTATAAACTTATTCGATCTATGGATAAAATAGGATAAGGAAGAATATTATTAAGACAATAAATACATTGTTATGCTTTCACATCAAAGTGAGCTATAGTAATTAATTTTTATTTCATTTAATGCCTATTGGTGTTCCAAAAGTTCCTTTTCGAAACCCTGGAAAGGAAGATGCATAGTGCGACTTGTCAGATATATTTGGTCATATGGTATTTCCCCTTTCTCTTACCCGATTGAGATATCCTCTCTTTCGCCCAAGAAAGGTTGATTGAATCATCAAAAAATTAGAGCGTGAAATACAATGAAGTGGAATTCAATCTATTTTTTAGGGGTGTATATATATTAATATTCTTAATTATAATAATTTATAAGTTATAGATGGCTTGGTTATACCGAAAAAATGAAATATAATATTAATATACAGGCTCCGTTTAGAAAAAAAACCAATTGGTAATATATCTATGATTACCACTTATATCATATTCTATTTATAAAGATTTTCCACTCATCATATATAATAATGATATATAATAACGATCTCAAATTGTTAATCAATCGAGTAATGTGATGAATGCATTGAATATTTACTATTTGGTCGGAGACATGGAATAAAAAAAAAGGGAAGTCGTAGTAATTATTTATTTGAAGAGTTATTTATTTTTAGTTCTCAGACCAGCAGTTCGAGTGGTTGACTCGCTTCTTTCAAATTGTTTCTCATTATTAAGAAAAGGTAACGAAGATAAAATACGAGCTTGTTTTATAGCAAAGGTAATTAATCGATGTTGTTTTAAAGTCAGTTTATACACCCATCTAGATAATATTTTTCGTTGGTCACTAATAAATAAACTCATTAAACCCATGTTTCGATAATCAATTCGATCCCCTGATTGGATCAGGGGCAAACACCTACGAAAAGATCGCTTGGATTTATCCATGGTTTGTTTATTTTTTATCCCGAAAATCCTACTCCTATTTCGATCGGATCAAAACAAAAAATGATAAAAAATGATTTAGAATTAATTAATAAATAGGATTTGTTTATATTTAATATATGTTATAGAAATGGTTATGTTATATATAATATGTCATTTTTCACCTTCCTTGGATTGGAAGGCGGACACGGAGGCGATCGGTTCGATCTATTTCTTTGTTTCATTGTGAATCATATGTTTGTAACAAAAGGTACAAAATTTTCTCAATTCCAATCGACCGAGCATATTATGTCAATTCAGGAAATGCACATTGATTTTTTATTAACACGGTTTCGAACACAAGCGGTACATTCCAAAATAACCGTTACTCATACATATTTTCCCTTGGCCATGAACCTCCTCTGGGTTTTGTACAAATGGTACTTTGAACTTGGAACGAGCATGAAGAAATTAACAATACTTCTTTATCTTTTGAGTTTTCTGCCGGATCAGTTGCTCAAGACATTTCGTCTCTACCTGAACTCGATGAAAAGAATGGGATCACTTCTTATGGACTCATTGAGAATGATTCTGATCTAGTTCATGGCCTATTAGAAGTAGAAGGCACTCTAGTGATATCCTCATAGACAGAAATAGATTGCAGCCAGTTTGATAATGATCGAGTGACATTGCTCCATCGGCCCAAACTAAGGAATCCCTTAGATATGATGCAAAATGGATCTTGTTCTATCGTTGATCAAAGATTTCTCTATGAACAATACGAATCAGAATTTGAAGAAAGGGAAGGAGAAGTAGTCCTCGACCCACAACGGATAGAGGAGGATTTATTCAATCACATAGTTTGGCTCCTATAATATGGCACCCTTGGGGCTTTCTATTTGTTTATATCGAAAGGCCTAATGAATTGGGATTCCCCTATTGGGCCAGGTCATTTCGGGACAAGCAGATCATTTATGATGAAGAGGATGGGGTTCAAGAGAATGATTCAGAGTTCTTGCAGAGTGGGACCATGCAGTACCAGACACAAGATAGATCATCCGAAGAACAAGACTTTTTTTGAATAAGCCAATTCATTTGGGACCCTACAGATCCACTTTTTTCCTATTCAAAGATCAGCCTGTTGTCTCTGTTTTTTCACATTGGGAATTATTTACAGATGGAGAGATGTCAAAGGGGCTTCTTACTTCCCAAACAGATATTCCTGCATCTATATATAAACGCTGGTTTATCAAGAATACGCAAGAAAAGTACTTCAAATTGTTTATTCATCACCAGAGATGGCTTAGAACCAATAGTTCATTATCTAATTGATTTTTCCATTCTAATACTCCATCTGAGATTTATTAATATTTATCAAAGCTGTTCCTATCTAATGGAACGCTATTGGATCAAATGACAAAGATATTGTTGAGAAAAAGATGGCTTTTCCCAGATGAAATGAAAATTGGATTCATGTAACAAGAGAAAGAGAAAGGTCTCCCATTCCTTAGTTGGAAAGATATGTGGCCATGAAAGAGGTATTAAATGGAACAGAATTGACCAGGTGGTAGAGTCATGGAAACACCCGTTTCTTCCATATTTTGGACCTCAGCTCCATGGAACAATATACTACTGCTGAAACATGGAAGAATTGAAATCTTAGATCCAAACATTAGGGATGGAGGGTATGAACTGCCTAAACAAGAATTCTTGAACAGCGACCAACCAAAACTATTACTCACTACATCAAAAAAATTTCCATAAATGAGAGATGTAAATCCATTGGAAAATAAAAAATACGCATGTCAGATGAAATGGTTGTCGCTATCTACTACAATAATGAATCATTGGCTTAACTGAATAACTAAATAAAATAGATAGACATTTCTCTTCGTCTTAGGTCGACGAATCTTCTCAATTGACCCCTATATGGATAATACACATTCCAGTTGACTGACTAATTCTAATTGTTTCTAAGCAATCCACAGAGCAGTTCATCCTATTTAGATATTCACGACCAAGAAGTACTGGATTCTATTTATGATAGGCCCTGGAATGCCAATAGGTGTTTATTATTGAATTCACTGATGGGGTAGTACCCATTTTGGGAACGTCCAGCGCCAAAGTCACTAAATGGGTAAGTCGCCAATCCCTAAAACGGACTATATAATGTGCTTTATCTACTGGGTTACGGTGCGTGGGGGGGGGGGGGCATTTTATTAGAGTTTCTGTAGAAGCATATACTCGGGGGGTGGGGTGGGTGTAAGATAGACTTTTTCAAAGCAGACTCCCCATTCATTAGATAGAGTAGATCACCAAGATTTTGTGATCCACTGCCAAACTTATTCCAATTTACTGAGCATTCTCAATATTATGCCTCGAAGAGGACTCGAACCTCCATGCTCTTTAGCATGAGATCTTGAGTCTCGTGTGTCTACCATTTCACCACCAAGGCATCTTGAAAGTGAATCGTATTCCATGAATATGATATCTCTCCAGTGTGATGTATGGAATATATGACAAAGGTGGAGTGTTAGAGTGTTTCTATTGATCGGTCATGTCATATAGGCCCGAATCGGACATCCAATTGCTTTGATTTGAATTATCCAGAGGGTGCCTAATCTTATATTTATATATTATATCAAAAAGATGGACAATCAAACCTATTTCTCGATTCAATAGAAACCCAGAGAGGTGAGGTGAATAGGGTCCTAAATAACAAGAGATATGTAAAAAGCAAGTCCAATTACGCCTATTCCTAATCCTAAATGGAATGTAACAATGTAGGGATCCATATGCGAACACAATATCTATTTAGATACGTTCGAATGACCCCTTCTCATAATTAGAATGTATATAACCCTATTATGGTTTGGTTTGGTATGGAATGAACTTATAATCATGGAATCGACTCGATCATCAGATTATATATTATAAGTTCATAACCCTAGCCCATTCCCATTTTGGACGGAACATATCTTAATTCTTTGATTCCAGTTAGTAAGAGGGATCTTGAACTAAGAAATAGATTCTAGAAGCTAAAAAAGGGTATCCTGAGCAATTTCAATAATCGGGTTCATTGATATTCCTGGTATAGTAGATGCTATCACACATATAATCATATTCAATTCGATGGAATTGTTTGATCTTAAAGGGGATCTTCTATAATTTTACACGTGAGAGGTTATTTCTTGGTTTCGTCCAGTCATTAATAACTTGATTATTTGTAGATAATAGTAGATAGAAACAACGCTCATATGGAGTCCTATTGAAACCAAGAAATATAGGCATGCTTGCCATCCACACCAGAATAAATGAAGTTTTCCAAAAAAACCTGCTAGTGGAGGAAGATCTCCTAAGGATAATAGACATAAGGCTAAAGAGAGAGCCAAAAAAGGATCTTTCATGTATAATCCTGCATAATCTGAAATGTTATTAGTTCTGGTATGGAGACTAAATGATACAATGCAAGCAAAAGTTTCTAGATTCATGGAGATATAGAACAGCGTATAAGTTATCATGCTTGCATATCCACCATTTGGGTCTCCAACAATTATTCCAATAATTACATATCCAATTTGACAAATGGGCAAACACGCAAGCATACTTTCATGCTTGCTTAAGTAATAGCAATGAGATTCCTCAATATCGTGCTAAGAGTAGCTAGGATTTCCAGAAGAATATGCCATTCATTTGATGAGAAATAAAGAGGAATATCAAAAATTCGAGTGGCTGGAGCTGAAGCAGCTACTTTCGAAGTAATAGAAAGAAAATCAACAACTGGAGTGCGAGAGTCAGAGTCGAAAAGAGGATTCCTCGCTACTTTCTTTCATTCAAAATCGTGCATGAGACTTTCATGTCACATGGCTCCTAAGTTATAAAAGAAAGAAGAACTCATCTTATTTCTTTTTTGATTGCCTTCCTTGTGTATGTGTAAGACTAAACCCATACGATTTCTAAAAAGGATTATTAATCCTTAACTTTTCAAGGAATCCTTCATCAGTGGTTGTGAATGACTGATTCTTCTCAATCTTTTCGACCTTGGTTTTGTAGGAGCAAGCCAGAAAGATTGAGATATAGAACCATCTGATTTGATTCGTTTTCAATAGCCATGAGATGATCATCTTAGGGTATTCGTTTTCAAAAACTCGTAGTCTCTGAAGGATGAGAACTAACTATTAACATCTACATTGAGAATTCAAGTATTGTATACGTCATTAGTCCGATCCTTTGTAGGAACTACCCATAATAACGAACTTGCAAAATGAATATCTTTATCATAAAAAGATTCATTGTTCTTGATGCTGCTTCACCTTAATTGATATTTGAACAAGTAAACATTATGTTTTGGTCCAAGTGGGGATAGCGTTTCTCTTTTGTATGTCCATGGAGTTTTGAAAAATCCAAACATCTCAGAGGTACATAGAGAGGTAGGAATTTATCGAACGAACCGCACTCCTTCGTATACGTCAGAAGTCCATTGATGAGAAGGGGC
This sequence comes from Ziziphus jujuba, assembly GCF_031755915.1. Classification (NCBI taxonomy): domain Eukaryota; kingdom Viridiplantae; phylum Streptophyta; class Magnoliopsida; order Rosales; family Rhamnaceae; genus Ziziphus; species Ziziphus jujuba. The sequence continues at coordinate 2,275,395 of NC_083384.1, read as the reverse complement.
TGGGACTTTTCCTACAGTGATGAATATAAGTGAAATTGAAATTCCTAGGGAGTTATACATTTTTGTATTGATAAGACCATTTTCTATTTCTTGAAGCTCGATCTCTCCCCCGGATGAACCATATAGCCAAGAGAAACCATGAACCAGAATCGAAGAGCTTGCCCCACCCATGAGTAAATATTTTGTAGTAGCCTCATTAGACCATACATATTTATATCCAGAAAATAGGTTGGATCATAAACTGAAACATTCTGGAGCTACAAAGATAGTTATTAAATCGTTAGCACCGCATAAGAACATTCCTCCTAGAGTAGCTGTTAATACGGATAACAGAAACTTTATTATAGCCATTTTTGTACATTCAATGTACTCTACGAATAGAGGAATACATCAAGTTGAATATAGTAAAGTAAGAAATTGAAAGATTTCGTTGAAATTGTCCATTTGGAAATTTCCCGAAAAGCTAATCATAAGTTCTTTTCTCAATCGAAACAATAGGGCTGTTATGCTCATTACTAAACTTGTTGAAGAGATTAAATATAAGCAAGGTATATCTTTTTAATCAGAGGTTGAATCGATCATTAGAAGAAGAATTAGGCCAAAAATTAGGATACATTATGGGAAAATAAAACTGCCATCGAAGAGAAGCAAATGAAAGGCCTTCATAAAAATTCTCGTAGAATCGAGAATGAAGTTTTCATTCTGTACATGCCAGATCACGAATTAGTAACTGCATCCAATCTCCAAAAAATCCCACTTGTTTTTAACTTTTTGGAATGGAATTTTTACGGAATCCCTATGAATAGGATCAAACTTTATTCCATGGTATTTACATGAGATTCCTCTTTCTTATTCGTAAACAAGTCCTCGAGAGGGCTTAGTTGATCCATGATTTATGTTTCGTCTTTCGTTTCCTTTTCATTTGTTTCGAGAAATATATTAATCAATTCTGATTCTTTATTTTTCTATTGATTCTTTTCCGATCGAGATGTATGGACCCATGGGTCTATGTATCTATATAGATCCTGTTCGTGGATTAACCAAAATGTACAAAAGCTCTATTTGCCTCTGCCATTCTATGAGTTTCTTCATTTTTGCATATGGCATCGCCACTCCCTTTGGTAGACTAATTTGGAACTTAATTTGAAAACCATATTTTAACCTGAATGTTTATGGGTTGGCCCTCATAACCGACGAATGGCAAGTGCTTTTCCTTGTGTGGATCCTATTTCAATGGGCATTTGATGGGTCGATCCGCCTACACGTCTTGCTTTTACTGCTATACCGGGAGTTACTTCACGTATTGCTTGATGTAAAACAGATAGTGGATTTGTTTTTTTCTTTCGTTGAATCTTTTTCATGGCTCAATAGATAATTTGATAAGCCAATGATTTTTTTTTTCGTGTTTCAGAATACGGTTAACCAACATGTTAACTAATCGATTACGATAAATTGGATCGAATTTTGTAGTTTTTTCTTCTGCAATACCTCGACATGACATGAGTGTGAAAGGGGTTCAAGAATCAGTTTTCTTTTTATAAGGGCTAAAATCATTTATTTTGTAGGGTGGATCTTGAAAGATATGAAAGATCTCCCTCCAAGCCGTACATACGACTTTCGTCGAATACAGTTTTCCACAGAATTCTATATGTATCTACGAGATTGAGTATGGAATTCTATTTACTCACTTTAAATTGAGTATCTATTCCTCTCCTTTTCCTGCTAGGATTGGAAATCTTGTATTTTACAAATCCATAAGATTGAGTTGTTGGGTTTCCAAAATAGTGTAAAAAGAAGTGCTTCGAATCATTGCTATTTGACTCAGACCTATTCTAAAAAAGTCGAGGCATTTCGAATTGTTTGTTGACACGAACAAAGTCAAGGAAAACCTCTGAAATTATTTCAATATTGGACCTTGGACATATAATAGTTCCGAATATAATCTCTTTAGAAACTTTGAAACTTTCGTTATTGGGTTAGCCATACACTTCACATGTTTCTAGCGATTCACATGGCATCATCAAATGATACAAGTCTTGGATAAGAATCTACAACGCACTAGAATGTCCTTGTTGACGATCCTTTACTCCGACAGCTATCTAGGGTTCCTCGATTAATATGATATCTCACACCGGGTGAATCCTTAACCCTTCCCCCTTTTACTAAGACTATAGAATATTCTTGTAAATTATGGCCAATACCAGGGATATAAGCAGTGATTTCAAATCTAGAGGTTAAGTGCATTTTGGCAACTTTACGTAAGGCAGAGTTTGGTTTTTTGGGGGTGATAGTGGAAAAGTTGATAGATAAGTCACCCTTACTGCGACTCTACATAACCCTACATGAGATTTTCTTCACATATGGCTCCTCGTTCAATTATTTTGAAGTCATTGGATCCTTTTCCTCATTCGGGAATCTCTTCCCTTCTTCCACTCAGGTCTGAAGAGTAACTAGGACCAATTCAGTCACGTTTTCATTCATTTGGAATCTAGGCTCTTCTACTTTGCTTTTTTTTTTTATTATTTTTCCCTCTCTTTTCTTTTTTATTTCTCTCTTTATTTTATTCCTTTCCATCATTGCTTAAGTGGCATAGGTTCAATTTCCTTTACCATGAAATGATTTTACGGAGAGGAAATCACATTTACAAATGGTTCAGCTTTCTTTTTTGTACTCTACTTGTTCCGTTCCTTGATGGTCCAATTAATTAATAGTAGTTGGAGGACGGTTAGTGTCTGTTATGCATGACTCTGGAATGTTATAGCTAAGGAGTGGATTTCAGGGTCCCTTGACTTGCCAAGTCTTTACACACATGATAGTGGTGGCCAAGTTATCGACGATTCTACAACGGGCAGCCACTGGAAATCCTGACTTAGTAACTCACTTCCAAGATGGCATTAAATATATCTTGTGCTAGTGGCTCTTGGGTGCCTCATTTATGCTGCTGGCATATCGTACCGTATTGCGCTGACCACTCACAAAAGCTGTGGCCTTCTGCTATGTTAGACCCTCCCCTAGAAGTACAATGGTTGGTCCCTCCAAAACTAGGGCTTCTAATACCTCTAGCATTGGTTTTATCACTTTATTTTCCTATTACAGACTCTATTAAAGCTTAATAACCGTAACTTCATGTATTGGTGTTCCTATAGAGCTCCCCTTCCCCTGCTAACCAAAGTACCTAGTGATACGAACTTAGGATGACCTGCTCCTAAACCCGTATTTTATTAGCCCGGATCTAATTATGTTCAAGTTCTAATGGTCACCTGTAACCCTAGCCAACCTATGATTAGAAACCTTGTTATATAAAGAAGACACCACAATAAGTGATGGAAATCCTATTGATAAGTCAAAACTAAAACACTCATTCACTAATGGTGTTTCAGGTGTTCAAAAGAACAAAGAGAATTCAATCTCACAAATAATTTTCTGTATAAAATTAAAGCTTAATTCTTATTGAAAAATAAGCCTTTAAACAGGCTACAAAGTCACAAAATAAAACCCTAAAAACAAAGGAAAAACTGGCCACACAAAGTAGTTTCCTATGGTGGCCTAAATTCTCACTCATTTCCTAATATAATTTGGATTAATTAATTCTTTTATTTTGAATTAGGAAATAATTAATTTACAATGAAAATAATAAAATAATAACTTTCCTAAACTTAGTTTACAATGAAAATTATAAAATAATAACTTTCCTAAACTTATTTGTCCAGAAAATAAAGAAATGAAAACCAAAAAGTATTGGTAGTTTCCTAAAACAAAAAGTAGAAACAAATTAGGAAACTAAAATACTAGCTTTTTAACTAAGTTGACTTTGACCAATGTTTGACCTCTTTGAGCTCCAAATTAACTTATATATGATTTGTAGGATGCCAAATAAGCTTATTATGGAGTTCCACATGTTTTCCTTTCTTGGAGGAAAGAGAAAAAGGCAACTCAGTACAATAAGTAAAGCCAGCACAAAATACAGCAAAAACAGGCCAAATTTACTAACTGTCCGTACAACCCCTTTATGGACAACTTTGAAGCTGTTTTGGCTTGATTCCATGTCCTCTTAGACATATGTATTTAATCCATGAAACATTGGAACCATTTCATGCTTCCCGGCCTACATAATTGCACCAAAACCGCTACCCGGGTCTGTACCGGCTTCCACCATTTGTATGCTCAAGATAGGTCTTGGATCTTCGTGTATAGACAAGCCCTTTTGAATATGAATTACTCCATGTATAAAGGCAGCAATAATGTCTTTAAATTTCTTAGCTTGAGCCCTAGTGATCGGCCCGGTTTTCATCCGTATCGAGTCAGCACCCTATCGGGTTGTCGGTTGAGTGGGTTCTAGCGGATTCGCATCACCTAGGGACTGCTTAAAGCGAGGGCAAAGAAAGAATATCTTTTAGGGACTGCTTAAAGCGAGGGCAAAGAAAGAATATCTTTTACATACCCATCAAGTTTTTCAACTTTTTTGGAAATGATATAAAGAAAGATGTCTCTGTTTACATCAAATTGAAGTTATAGCAATGAACAAAAAATAAAAAGACGTAAACAAAAAATTTATAAATAGAGTCAGAATTCTAGACAAAACTTTAGATAGGATATTCTTTGTTTGGGATACACTTAAAAAAGAGACTAGATTTTGTAATGATATCCTCAAAACGAATACTTACCTAAAATATATGATCCTTTCTTGAATGGCCCCCATCGGGGACGAATCACAAATTTTTTTTCAACTGCAATCCTAGATGAAACTTTCAAAAAAAACAACATTAACATAGAGGGTTTTTGTATAAAAAAAATTTCATAGTATCCTTCTTATTTTTAATTACCTATCCATTTAATAAAAAACCATTAACAACAAAAATTTTATATTTCTTGAACTTAATCAATGAACTTACTAAAAAACCACCATCAAGTTTAAATTTTAACGAGCTTTCTTTACTTCCCGAAGAAGAACAAATAAAAATTGATTAAGAAGATAACAAACAAAATTATAAATTTCTATTTGATGCAGCTATAAGAGATCCTAACGATAAAAAAATTAGAAAAAAACGTATTGAACTAAAAGAAATTACTAAACAAGTTCCTCGATGGTCGTACAAATTAATTGATGATTTAGAAAACTAGGAGGGAGAAACCACAGAGGGGGTGGCAACGGAGTATGAGATTCGTTCACGAAAATCCAAACGTGTAGTGATTTTTACTGATAACCTACAAACTATTGATACTAATACCAAAGATACTAATAATCCTTATGAAATAGAGGAAGTGGCTTTGATACGTTATTCACAACAACCGGATTTTCATTGAGACATACTAAAAGGTTCTATGTGCGCTCAAAGACACAAAACAATTATTTGGAAACTCTTTTAAGCAAATGTACATTCACCCCTTTTTTTGGATAGAATCGAAAAAGATGTTTTTTTTTTTTTCCTTTTGATATGTCTGAGCCAATGAAAATGTTTTTTAAAAATTGGATGTGGAAAAACATAGAATCAACAATTTCAAATTATACAGAAAAGAAGCCAAAAGGCACTGAGAAAAACAAAGAAAAACACAAAATTGAAGAAAACAAAAGACGAGAAAAAGCACATATAGAAATAGCAGAAGCATGGGATAATATTATATTTGCTCAAATACTAAGAGGTCTTGTGTTAGTCACCTAATTAATTTTTGGAAAAAATATTCTATTACCCTTCTTGATAATCATTAAAATTTTTATACGTATACTACTGTTTAAATTTCCCGAATGGTATGATGATTTAAAGGATTGGAATAGAGAAATGCATATTAAATGTACATATATTGGCGTCCAATTATCAGAAATAGAATTTCCGAAAAAATGGCTAATAGATGGTATTTAGATAAAGATCCTATTTCCTTTTCGTTTGAAACCTTGGCATAAATCTAAGCTACAAAAAACTTATAATGATCCAATGAAAAAGAAAGGATAAAAAAAGATTTCTATTTTTTAATAGTTTGAGGAATGGAAACTAACCTGCCTTTCGTCTCTCCCAAAACCACCTTTGAATTTTTTAGCCTATTTTTAAAGAACTCAACAAAAAAATAAGACAATGGAAAAAGCAGCATTTTCTAGTTCTAATAATAAGACCAGTTTAGTAAAACCATTATATTTCGGAAAGAAATAGTAAAAGAACTCCAAAAAAAAAACCCAACTCTATCATTTGGCGTGGGAGAACTATAAATATATCAATTAAGTGAAACTAAAAAAGAAAAAGATTCAATAAGAAATAATAAGCTAATTCATGAATCGTTTAGTAAAATTCGACCTACATATTGCACAAATTATTCATTAACAAAAAGAAAATTACAAAATTTGACTGATAGAACAAATACACTCATAAATCAAATAGAAAAAATAAAAAAAGAGAACAAAAAGAATTTATAATGCAAAATATAAGTTCTAACAAAAACAAAATGAGTTATGATGATAAAAGATTAGGATCGCCAAAAAATATTGGGCAGGTATTAAAAAGAAGAAATGCTCGACTAATCTGTAAATTACATTATTTTATATATCATTTTTCATTGAAAAGATATACATTATAATACAAAATATAAGTTCTAACAAAAACAAAATGAGTTATGATGATAAAAGATTAAGATCACCAAAAAATATTGGGCAAGTATTAAAAAGAAGAAATGCTCGACTAATCCATAGATCACATTATTTTATAAATTTTTTTTCATTGAAAATATATACATAGATATCTTTTTAGGTACCATTGATATTTGGAATATTAATGCACAATTTTTTAAGGAATCAACAAAAAAAATTCTTAATAAATATATTTACGATGATAAAGATATTTCTAATTCTAATAGTGAAACAAATCAAAAAATACTTTATAGAAAAAACAAACGTCTACTTTACTTTATTTCGACTATAAAAAAGTCCCTTTCTACTATTAATAATAAAAGCACACAGACTTTTTTTTGACTTATCTTACATGTCACAAGCATATGTATTTTACAAATTATCACAACCCTCAGCCCTTAACTTATACTTATATAAGTTAAGATCTATTTTTCAATATAATGGAACAACTTTTTTTCTTAAGAATGAAATAAAGAATTATTTTGGTGGAACATGGAAACTATTTCATTCCAAATTAAGACATAATTCTCTTTGAAATTTGGGAATGAATCAGTGGAAAAATTAGTTAAAAGGTCATGATCAATATGATTTATCTCCGATTAAATGGTCTAGCTTAGTACCACAAAAGTGGCAAAATAGAGTCAATCAACACTCTGTAGCTCAAATTAACCATTTAAAGAAATACGATTCATGTGAAAATGAAAAAAAAAAACCGATTAATTCACTACAAAAAAAAAAACTTTTGAAGCCGCCTCATTACAAAAGGAAATAGAGAATTTTAAAAAAAACTATAGATATGATCTTTTAGCATATAAATTTATATCATCTAAATCCATTAATTATGAAGATCAGAAGAACTCTTCTAATTATGGATTACCATTACAAGTAAATAATAACCAATAAATTTTTTATAATTATAGTACACATAAATGAAAATATTTTAATGTGCTAGGAGATATCCCTATCAATAATTATCTAGTCAAAGATGATATTATAGATATGGAGAAAAATCTGGATAGAAAATATCTTAATTGGATAATTCTCAATTTTTGTCTAAGAAAGAAAGTCGATATTGAGGCCTAGATCAATATTGATATTGACACCACTAGTAATAAATACAGTAAGACTCGAGAGGAATAATTATCAAGTACTTGGTAAAACCGATACACAAGGTCTTTTTTATCTCATGATTCCTCAAAATCAAGAAATCAACCTATCCAATACAAAAAAAAAAAACCTTTTTGATTGGATAGGAATGAATGAAGAAATACGAAGTTGTCTCGTATCAAATCTGGATCGTTGGTTTTTCCTAAAATTTTTGATACTTTATAACAGGTATAAGATTAAACCATGGGCCATTCCAATCAAATTAATTCCTTTTAATTTGCATATAAATGAAAATGCTAGTGAAAATAAAAGCATCACCGGAAAGAAAAAAAGAAATATATCAATATTTTCGAATAAAAAAAAAAATCTCTTGAATCAGAAAACCAAAATCAAGGAAAAAAAGAATCCATAAGCCAAGTAGATTTTGAATCATCTCTCTCAAAGCAAGACGAAGATATTGAAGAAGATTTTGTGGGATCAGACATGAAAAAAGATAGAAATAAGAAACAATCCAGAAGCGGGGTTTGGTTTCTTCCTAAAAAGGTATTTGCATTTTCAATTGAGATGGGATAGTGTTTTAAATAAAAAAGTGATCGATAACATCAAAGTATATTGCCTCCTGCTTAGACTGATAAATCCAAGAGAAATTTTTATATCCTCTATTCAAAGGGGCGAATTCAGCCTAGATATTCTACCAATTCATAAAGATTTAACTTTTATAAAATTGATGAAAAAGGGAATATTGATTATCAACCCAATCCGTCTGTCTATAAAAAATGAAGGACAATTTATTATATATTAAGTCGTAGGTATTTCATTGGTTCATAACAGTAAGCATGAAATAAATCAAAAGTCCTTAACAAAAAGCACTGTTGATAAAAAGAATTCTGTTGAATTCATTGAAAAATATCAAAAAAATGACAAAAAATAAAGACAACAATCATTATGATTTGTTTGTCCCTGAGAACATTTTATCCCCTAGATTTCATAGAGAATTAAGAATTCTAATTTGTTTTAATTCTAGGAATGGGAATGGTATGCCTTGAAATGCAACATGTTGCAATGTAAGAAGGCAAATAGTCAAGTTTTGGATAAAAGCGAAAGAGATACAATTAAATTAAAATTCTTTCTGTGGCCTAATTATCAATTCAAAGATTTAGCTTGTATGAATCGATATTGGTTTGATACCCATAAGGGCAGTCGTTTCAGTTTGGTAAGGATAAATATGTATCCTCGATTCAAAATTTGTTAGGTAATGGTAGATTTGTTTTTCCTATATTTCCTATAGTATGATCTATGAAAACAAAGAAATGCACACATGCATTGGCTTACATTTCATTCCAATACGTGATTCATTGACATATCAATTAGATCTATAAATGTCACCAAAATCTTATTTTTTTTTCATTTTAGGTCTAAATTTTTATCTTTTGTGTATACTAAGTTAAAATGAATGGCATTGTTATTATTGATCAATAAAACCACTAACATTAAAAAAAGTATAGGAATAGGGGGACAGATTTCATTTTATGGTAAAAAATTCATTCATCTCGGTTATTTCGCAAGAAGAAAAAGAAGAAAAAGTAGGATCTGTTGAATTTCAAATATGCAGCCTCACCAATAGGATACTAAAACTTATTTCACATTTGGAATTGCACAGAAAAGACTATTTATCTCAAAGAGGCCTACGTCAAATTTTGGGAAAACGTCAATGGCTACTGTCTTATTTGTTAAAGAAAAATAGAATATGTTATAAAGAATTAATTAATCAATTGGATATTCGGGAATCATAAACTCGCTAATTTGAAAAAGTAGTTTATTTTGAATTATTTAATTTGTTAGATCTTGAATTTGAATTTTAATGAACTTATTTTAGTTTTTTTGAGGAAAAACCTATGAATATACTAGCTACAAGAAATGACCTCATGGTAGCAAATATGGGTCCCCACCACCCATCAATGCATGGTGTTCTTCGACTCATTGTTACTCTAGATGGTGAAGATGTTATTGACTGTGAACCAATATTGGGCTATTTACACTAAGGGATGGAAAAAATTGTGGAAAAATAATAATTATAGAATATCTGCCTCATGTAATGCGTTGGGAGTATTTAGCTACTATGTTCATAGAAGCAATAATCATAAATGGCCCGGAGCAGTTAGGAAATATTCAAGTGCCTAAAAGAGCCAGCTATATCAGAGTAATTATGTTGGAGTTGAGTCGTATAGCTTCTCAACTACTATGGCTCAGCTCTTTTATGTCAGATATTGGTGCACAGATGCCTTTCTTCTATATTTTTTGAGAAAGAGAATTAATATATGATCTATTCGAAGCTGCCACTGGTATTAAAATGACGCATAATTATTTTTGTATGGGAGGAGTAGCTGCTAATCTATCTCATGGCTGGATAGATGAATGTTTGGATTTTTACGATTATTTTTTAACAGGAATCGCTGAATGTAAAAAACTTATTGATACATTAGAAGTACAAGATATCAATTCTTTTTCTAGATTGGAGTTTTTAAAAGAGGTTTACGGAATTATATGGGCCTTTATTCCTATTTTTACTCTTGTATTGGGAATTACGATAGGCGTACTGGTAATTGTATGGTTAGAAAGAGAAATATCCGCAGGATTGCAGTAACGTATTGGACCTGAATACGCCGGCCCTTTAGGAGTTCTTCAAACTCTAACAGATGGGCTATATTGGAGTGATTGCAGCGGATGAATGCTTGATTTTAAAACATAGGTCAAAGGATGGACAAGATAGAAACATCACAAGGAGAGCCAAGTATAAGGTTAGATACTCATGTAGGTCGAGGAGGTTGAGGGCGACCAAGAGAGGAATTTGCGGGAAGTAACTTTGGAGATGACTTGGATGAGGGGTTTGATGAAATTTTTGAACCTAAAGAAAGGCCAATCCGTGGGAGACCAGTAAGGAATGAAGATGATGATCTAGGGAATATCAAGGTAAACATTCCACCTTTCATGGGAAAAAGTGATCCAGGGCATATTTGGAATGGGAGGAGAGAATGGAGATGATTTTTTATTGTCATAATTATTCGAAGGCCAGGAAGGTGAAGTTGGTAGCAATGGAGTTTGGTCATTATGCACTCCAATGGTGGACCAATGAGCAAAATACTCGAAGACGAGTTGGTGATGACTTGATCACTACATGGCGACAAATGAAAAGAGCCATGAGAAAGCGGTTCGTACCATCACACTATCATAGGTTGCTGCATCAAAGGTTTCAATCTTTATCTCAAGGAAGTATGTCCATGGAGGATTATTATATTGAGATGCTTATGATGAGGTTAAACATGAGTGAGGATAGAGAAGCAACCATGGAAAGATTCCTTGGTGGCTTGAATTGTGAGATAGCCAATCAACTATAATTGCAACAACATGTGGAATTGGAGGAGATGTTGCATGTAGCTATTAAATTGGAGCATCCATTCAACAGGAGGGGTATAGGCTCCTGGTTTGGAGGTGTTTCCAACAGTAGAAGATCAAATCCAAGTGATTGAGGAAGTAATCCCGTCTATGATTCAAAGCCAATACCGAAACTAGGTGAAGAAAGTTCAAATCAGCTAAAAAAGATTCCAGAGCCGAATCTGTTCAAGCACCAAATATTGAGGTAAAATCTGATCCTAAACCTTTAAGATCTAGAGAAATTATTTGTTTTAAGTGACAGGGATGAGGACACATTGCTAGTTAATGCTCGAATAGGAGGATCATGGCTAAAAGGTAATGGTGAACTAGAATTCGAGAGTGAAGAAAGTGATGCTGAAATTGAAATTGATGGTGATGAAGTTGGAGATGATAGGCATGATGAATCTGAAACTCTCAAGGCATCTAGGGCCGATTTGAGTTTAGTAGCAAGGAGGGTTCTAACTGTGTACAAAAATGAGGACCAAATTCAAGGAGAGAACATCTTCCACACCCGATGTGAAATCCAAGGTAAGATTTGTAGTATGATTATTGATACTGGAAGTTGTACAAATGCAATTAGTAACATTGTGGTTGATAAATTAGGCATAACAACTATTAAACATTCCAAACCATATAAAGTACAATGGCTTAATGATAATGGTGAGATGCAAGTAAATAAACAAGGCAAAGTAAAATTCAGCATAGATAAATATGTGAATGTTGTTGTGTGTGATGTTGTGCCTATGCATGCCAGACATATTCTATTAGGTAGACCATGGCAACTTGATAAATATGCTAATCATTATGGTCGAGATAATTGTAATGTTTTTAGATTTAAAGGTAAAAAGGTCAAGATAGAGCCATTAACTCCCAAGGAATTATATAGAGACCAATTACAAATACAACAAAGGAGGGAGGCCGAAAAACTCAAGGAGAAGGCTAGTATGGCACCAACGGCTTCACCAACCATCCAAGAAGGTAAGTATGAGCTTGCTATTCAAAGTAAGTCTTCTAAGACTCGAATTGAGTGGACAAATCATGAGAAAGCTGAATGTGGGGTGAGAAAAATGGAGAAACCTCAGAGTGAGAAATTTGGTGCAAAAGCCGAGAGTGATGTAAAACCGATTGAATCCGTGAGTGGGAAGGAAAAAGAGAAAAAAGAAAAGAAGAAAAATATTTTTTATCTAAGCTTGGGTGAGGTTAAAAAAGCATTTTTTAGTGATAAACATTTTCTGGTTATGATTTATAAAGATGCTTATTTAAATATGCTTTTGTTGTATAGAACTTTATCTGCATTGTTGAGAGCTTTACTTTGTAGAAATTTGAAAATTTGGAAGAGATTATTTGCTAACTTTAAAAAGTGTAATTTTTGCCATAATGAGCATGTATTTCTAGATTTTGTTGTCATAGTATTTGACCCAGGAGATTTGGTTTGGTTGTACTTATGAAAGGAGAAGTTTCCAAAACAAAGAAAGTCAAAGCTTATGCCGCGTGTGGATGGACCTTTTCAAGTATTGGAACGAATTAACGAGAATGCCTAAAAACTTTATTTAATAGGTGAGTATAATGTTAGTGCCACATTTAATGTTACTAATTTATCTCCTTTTGCTGCAGGTGATGATCTTGATTTGAGGACAAATCCTTTTCAAGAGGAGAGGAATGATGAGAATCCGCCCGAGCCCGCACAACTGACAACCCGCTGGGGTGCTGACCCGATACAAATGAAGATCGGGCCAATCACTAGGGTTCAAACTAAGAAGTTTAAGGACAACCTAGATGCTTTTATACAGGGAGTAATTAATTCTCAAAAGGGCTTGACAATACCTGAAGATGCAAGACCCGTTTCAAGCATCCAAGTGGTGGAACCCGATATGGACTCAGGTAGCTATTTTTATGCAAATTTGGACTCTAGGCAGCAAGGAATGGTTCCAACACTTCATCAACTCAATGAATATCATTAAGAGGACATGGAATCCAGCCAAGGAAAAATCAAAAGCATCTAAAACGGACTTGCATGGACAACATCTCAATTTGGCTAAAAACGTGCTGTTTAGTCGCTGACTTTCACTTTTCTTCTCGTTTGACTTATTCCAATCAAGGGGCAATGTGTGGGAATCATTATCAATCATATTTGGCATCCTACATGGCATATGGAAGCTGATTTGGAGCCAAACAAGCTAGAGACTGGCCAAAGCTACCTTAGTACTCAAACTAGTCAACTAGTTTCCTAATTTGATTTTTACTTTTTGTTTTAGGAAATTAGTCTTTTATTTGGTTTCTATTTATTTATTTGCTGGAAAAATCAACTTAGGAAAGTTATTATTTTATTATTTTCATTTTAAATTCATTAATTCCTAATTCAAAATATAGGAATTAGTTAATCCAAATTAGATTAGGAAAGGAGGTGAATTTCGACCAAGCTAGGTTTCCTATTCTTTGTAGCCCATAAAAGGGTTTTTTTTAGGAAGAAAATATCATTAATAATATTCATAATTTATTTTGTGAGATTGAATTTCCCTTTATTCCTTTGAACACCTAAAACACCATTAGTGAGTGAGGGTTTTAGTTTGATTATCAATAGGAAATCCATCACCTATTATGGCATCTTTGATATATCAAAGTTTCTAATTACAGGTTGGTTAGGGGTTAAGGTGACTATTAGAGCCTGAACATAATTAGATCTGGGCTAATATAATACGGGTTTAGGAGCAGGTCGTCATAGGTTCGTATCATAAGTCACCCTTACTGCCACTCTACAGAACTGTACATGCGATTTTCATATGATACGACTCCTCTTCAATTATTTTGAAGTCATTGGATCCTTTCCCTCATTCGAGAATCTCTTCCTTTCTTCCACTCCGTTCCGAAGAGTAACTAGGACCAATTCAGTCACGTTTTCATTCATTTGGAATCTGGGCTCTTCTCCTTTACTTTTATTTATTTATTATTTTTCCCTTTCTTTTCTTTTTTTATTTCTTTTTTTATTTTATTCCTTTCCATCATTTCTTAAGTGCATAGGTTCAACTTCCTTTACCATAAAACGATCTTACAGAGAGGAAATCACATTTACGATTGGTTCAGCTTTCGTTTTTGTACTCTACTCGTTCCGTTCCTTGAAGGTCCAATTAATTAATAGCAATTGGAGGACTATTATTGTTTATTCTACATGACTCTAGAATGTTATAGCTAAGGAGTGGATTTCAGGGCCCCCTGACTTGCCAAACGGTTTCCAGTATGCCTATATAGTAAGTTTTTACACACATGATAGTGGTAGCCAGGTTATCGACGATTCTACAATAGGCGGCCACTGGAAAACCCAACTTAGCGAATCACTTCCAAGCTGGCACCTCATTTATGCTGGTGGCATATCGCACCGTATTGATCTAAACACTCACAAAAGCCATGGCCTTCCGCTATGTTAAACCGTCCCCTAGAAGTACAATGGTTGGTCCCTTCAGAACTAGGCCTTCAAATACCTCTAACACCGATTTTATCGCTTTATTTTCCTGTTACAAACTCTATTAAAGCTTAATAATCCTAACTTCATGCATTGGTGTTCCTATAGAGCTCCCCTTCCCTTTATTACCAAAGCACCTAGGGACCGCTTAAAGCGAAGGCAAAGAAAGATGTCTCTGTTTATAGCAGATAAACCCTTTTCTCATGAATTATACAAAATTGGAGTTATAGCAATGAACAAAAAATAAAAGGCCTAAACAAAAAATTTATAAATAGAGTCAAAACTCTAGACAAAACTTTAGATAGGATATTTTTTGTTTGGGATATACCCGAAAAAGAGACTATATATTGTAATGATAATCCTCAAAATGAATACTTACCTAAAATATATGATCCTTTCTTGAATGGCCCCTATTGAGGATGAATCACAAATTTTGTTTCAACTGCAATCCGAAATGAAACTTCCAGAAAAAATAACATTAACACTGAGGGTTTTTGGATAAATAAGATTCATAGTATCTTTCTTATTTTTAATTACCTAAAATTTGAACAGATAAAAATCCATTTGATAAAAAATAGTGAACAACAAAAATTTTATATTTCTTGAACTTAATCAATGAACTTACTGAAAAACCACCATAAAGTTTAAATTTTAAAGAGCTTTCTTTACTTCCTGAAGAAGAAAAAATAAAAATTGACTCAGAAGATAACAAAAAAAATTATAAATTTCTATTTGATGCAGTTATAAGAGACCCTAACGATAAAAAAATTAGAAAAAAACCTATTAGACTAAAAGAAATCAGTAAAAAAGTTCCTCGATGGTCGTACAAATTAATTAATGATTTGGAACAACAGGAGGGAGAAAGCTCAGAGGGGGTGGCGACGGAGTATGAGATTCGTTCACGAAAATCCAAACATGTAGTTATTTTTACCGATAACCTACAAACTACTGATACTAATACCAAAGACACTAATAATCCGGATGAAATAGAGGAAGTGGCTTTGATACGTTATTCACAATAACCGGATTTTCATCGAGACATAGTAAAAGGTTCTATGTGTGCTCCAATACGTAAAACAGTTATTTGGAAGCTCCTTCAAGCAAATGTACATTCACCCCTTTTTTTCGATAGAGTCGAAAAAGATGTTTGTTTTTTCTTTTGATATCTCTAACCCGATGAAAGTGTTTTTTAAAAATTGGATGTGGAAAAACACAGAATTAACAATTTCACATTATACGGAAATAAAAAGCCAAAAGGCACTGAGAAAAACAAAGAAAAAGAGAAAATAGAAGAAGACAAACGAGGAGAAAAAGCATGTATAGAAATAGCAAAACCATGGGATAATATTATATTTGCTCAAATACTAAGAGGTCTTGTGTTAGTAACCCAATCGATTTTTAGAAAAATATTCTATTACCCTTCTTGATAATAGTTAAAAATATTATACGTATACTACTGTTTCAATTTCCCAATTGGTCTGAGGATTTAAAGGATTGGAATAGAGAAATGCATATTAAATGTACTTATAATGGCATCCAATTATGAGAAACAGAATTTTTGAAAAACTAGCTAACAGATGGTATTCAGATAAAGACCCTATCTCCTTTTCATCTGAAACCTTGGCACAAATCTAAGCTACGAAAAACATATAACGATCTAATGAAAAAGAAGGATAAAAAAATAATTTATGTTTTTAACAGTTTGGGGAATGCAAACTAAATTGCCTTTTGGCTCTCCCCAAAATCACCTTTAAGTTTTTGAACCTATTTTTAAAGAACTCAACAAAAAAATTAGAAAATGGAAAAAGCAGCATTTTCTAATTCTAAGAATTTTACAAGAAAAAACAAATTTTTTTCTAAATGTTCCAAAAGACATAAAAAGCCAGTTTAGTAAAACCATTGTATTTCTAAAAGAAATAGAAAAAGAACTCGAAAAAATAAACCCAATTCTATCATTTGGCTTGAGAGAACTAGAAATATATCAATTAAGTGAAATTAAAAAAGAAAAAGATTCAATAAGAAATAATCAGCTATTCCATGAATCATTTAGTAAAATTTGAACTACAGATTGTTGGGGTGAGAAGGTTATGACCAAGAGCAAGCTAGCTTGAAGTATTAGCAACAAGCAAGCTTTTGGTGATGCTCTTGGGAATGGTTGTGTGTGAGTTGTGTTTTTAGGTTTTGGTTATGGTGTTTTCTGGTTTTTAGGGTTCTTGGAGTGTTCTAAGGTGTTGACAAAGAGATAAGAAGAAAGGGACCACGTTGCTTTTGAAAAATGAGGCTTGGATGTGTAGCCATTTCATTCATTTTACAATATAAGTTTGAAATTACAACTAGTTCACACATGCCAAGCATGTGAGCTTACAAAATGAGTAAAGTATTTGAAATTTAAAAAAGTAAAATGGTCAACACCTAACTTTTCATACACAAAAGAGTCAAAAACCAGCTGCAACATGTCTATTCCAAATATAGTAAAAAGTGGCACATGGTTTGAACTAAGTTCCTATTGTTTAACTAGTTTGGGTAAACAACCAAACTAGCTTCACCTACTTAGTTCCCCTTTGTATCTGCTTATGAAACTTGGTTTGAAGCATCCTTGGTCATCAATAAATATTGTTCCAAGAGCTAGGAAAGTTCTGGAACCGGATCATGGGCCAAACAGCTCCAAAACTGGCCCATACTCTGCATACTGGGCCCATCAGATACAGCAACCTGTTTGGAATAGAAAATGGACTTTCCCATGTCATTTTGACCTGAACTTTAAACCATAGTCTTCTATATATGTCTGTAGACATCCCTCAAAATTTCAGCCCAAAACTCCATTTGCAACCTGAGATATAAGATAAATAGTGGAACTATGTTGCTGGAAATTATGAATCCAGCACCATAGGCACTTCAAGCATAACATTCCTACTCTTTTGTGCATAATTTTGCCTATAATTTTGCATACATAACTTAGGCACAAAACATTATCAAAATATACCTTGCATCACTTAAAAACATACAAAAAAAAATATAAACTCATAAAAGAAAAGGATTTGATACCAAGGTGTGCATGCTAGCCGATGACATGCACCATCAAGTGGCAAAATTGCCACACTTCAACACTCCTCCTTGGCTATTTTGTATGAGACATTGAGAAGTCCTCTCAATATCTCAAATCTCTTCTTTCCCAATGGCTTGGTGAAGATATCCGCCAAGTTCTCCTCGGAAGTCACATACTCCAACTTCACTTCACCACGTGCTTCAAATTCCCTTAAGGAATGATACTTGACCGGTATATGCTTGGTCCTCCCATGTTGGACTGGATTTTGTGCAATTGCTATTGTTGAAGTATTGTCACACAATATTACCGTGGCTTCCTCTGGCTTCAAGCTCAAGTCCTCCAATAATTTCCTAAGCCAAACACCTTGATTAGCACAACTTGAGCAAGCAATATACTCGGCTTCCGCAGTGCTTTGTGCAACGGTTTGTTGCTTCTTGAAATTCCATGAGAAAGGACCATTTCCAAGAGTGTAAATGTAGCCCGACGTGCTCTTGCTATCATCCAAAGAACCAGCCCAATCACTATCACTATAACCAAGCAAAGCTTCATTCATGCCATCCTTGTACCATATACCAAAATCACTAGTACCTTTCAAATACCTTAGGATTCTTTTTGCACAACTAAGATGATTTTGTGATGGACTATGCATAAATCTTGACAAAACAGCCACACTAAACATGATATCCAGTCTAGTAGAGCATACATATAAAAGGCTACCAATTAAACTTCTATAGATGGAAGGATTTACCTTTGGAGAATCATCATCCTTCACCAACTTGGTGCCTTCATTCATAGGTGTGGCAACGCTATTACAATCTTCCATGTCAAACTTCTTGAGCAGCTCCTTCACATAGCTTTTGATACGAACCTAGGACGACCTGCTCCTAAACCCGTATTATATTAGCCCGGATCTTAATTAAGTTCAAGTTCTAATGGAATGGACCTCAACCCCTAACCAACCTGTGGTTAGAAACCTTGGTATAATGTAGACACCACAATAGGGGATGGAAAACCTATTGATAAGTCAAGTTAAAACAACCAATTCTCTAATGGTGTTTTAGGTGTTCTCAAAGAACAAAGAGATAATTAATCTCACAAGTATTTTCTTAATCAAATCAAAGTTTTTTTCTTATTGATAACTAAGCCTTTAAATAGGCTACAAAGCCACGAAATAAAACCCTAGAACATAAAGAAAACCAGCCACCACACATAAAGAAACCTAGTTGGCTGAAACTATACTTCCTTTCCTAATCTAAGTTTGATTAATTAATTCCTTTATATTAAATTAGGAATTAATTAATTTACAATGGAAAGAATAAAATAAAAACCTTCCTAAAGTTATTTGTCCAGAAAATAAATAAATAAAAGCCAAAAAGTAATGGTAGTTTCCTAAAACAAAAAGTAAAAACAAATTAGGAAACTAAAAATGCTAGCTTTTTTATCAAGTTGAATTTGATCAATCTTTGACCTCTTTGAGCTTTAAATCAGCTTCTAGATGATTTTTAGGATGCCAAATAAGCTGAATATGAATTCCCACACGTTGCCCATGCTTGGAAAAATAAGAAAAGGCTAATACAGTAAAATACAGTAAAGTCAGCAAGCAATACAGCAAATTCGGCCAAATTGTTGATGCTGTCCGTACAAGCCCTTTTTGATTGCATTTGAGGCTGCTTTGACTTGATTCCATGACCTCTTAGGCATATGTATTGAACCCATAAATCATTGGAACCATTTCATGCTTCCCGGACTCCAAAAAGGTACCAAAACTGTCACCCGGGTCCGTATCGGCTTCCACCACTTGGATGCTTAGAATATGCTTTGTATCTTCAAGTATGGACAAGCTCTGTTGAGATTGATTACCTCCTGTATAAATGCTCCCAGGTTGTCCTTAAATCTCTTAATTTGAGCCCTTGTGATTGGCCTAGTCTTCATTCGTGTCGAGTCAGCACCCCAGCGGGTTATCGGTTGAGCGGCCTCGGGCGGAATCACATCATTCCCCTCCTCTTGAAAAGGATTTGTCCTCAAATCAACATTAAATGCATCACTCATGTTATACTCACCCGGTAAATCAAGCTTGTAGGCATTCTTGTTATTCGGCTCCAAAACTTGAAAAAGTCCATCCATAGGCGGCATGAGCTTTGACTTTCTTTGTTTAGGAAACCTTTCCTTTCGTAAGTGCAACCAAACCAATTCTCCTGGGTCAAACACTATTACAACAAAATCTAGAAATACATGCTCATTATGTTAAAAATTACACTTTTTAAAGTTAGCAAACAATATTTCCCAAATTTTCAAATTGCCACTAAGTAAAGCTCTCAACAATGCAGATAAAGTTCTATGCAATAAAGACATCTTTAAATAAGTATCTTTAAAATTCATGGTCAGAAATGATTTCTTATTCATAATTACTTTATCAACATCACCAAAGCTAAGATAAAAATTTATATTTTTCCATTCTTGTCTTCCTTTTCCTTTCCCACTCACGACCATCTCACCTTCCTCACTCTCGGCTTTTGCACCAAATTTCTCACTCTTGGTTTTAATAAAATTTCTCCACACAACCTGAGTATTAGAAGTCTTACCTTGGACAGCAAGTTCACCTTTTCCCACTTGATTGGATGGTAGTCCATTTGGAATTTCATTTGGGAAGACATCTCCAAATTCCTTCAAAAGAGAAATCATTGAACTTGGCAATTCAAGTTCCTCAAAGTTAGTTTGATCATTAAAATAATTTTCTTTATAAATCATGACCAGCAAAGGTTTATTACACTCAATAACCTTATTAATATCCCCTAAACTCAAATAAAAATTGCTACTTAACCTTTCTTTTCTTTCTTTTTTATTTTCCCCCTTGGATTGGCACAAACCTTCGGATTTCCCTTCCTTCTCCAAGCTCTCGGTTTTGCCACTTTCTTTCGCCTCTCTTTCGGCTTTCCCTTGATCTTTCCACTCAATATGAGCCTTAGAAACCTTACCTTGATCAGCAACCTCATTCTTACCCTCTTGAAAGGATGGTGAAGCCGTTGGTGCCATACTTGCTTTTTCCTTGAGCTTTTCGGCTTCTCTACTTTGTTGCATTTGTAATTGGTCTTTGTAAACCTCTTTAGGAGATAATGGTTCCAGCTTGACCTTCTTCCCTTTAAACCTGAAAACAATACTATTTTCTCGACCAAAATGAGTAGCATCTTTATCAAATTGCCATGGCCTACCTAATAGTATATGTCCAGCAATCATGGGTACAATATCACATAAAACTACATCCTAACCTTACCTTGATCAGCAACCTCATTCTTACCCTCTTGAAAGGATGGTGAAGCCGTTGGTACCATACTTGCTTTTTCCTTGAGCTTTTCGGCTTCTCTACTTTGTTGCATTTGTAATTGGTCTTTGTAAACCTCTTTAGGAGATAATGGTTCCAGCTTGACCTTCTTCCCTTTAAACCTGAAAACAATACTATTTTCTCGACCAAAATGAGTAGCATCTTTATCAAATTGCCATGGCCTACCTAATAGTATATGTCCAGCAATCATGGGTACAATATCACATAAAACTACATCCTCATATCTACCTATACTAAATTTTACTTTGGCTTGTTTGTTTACTTTCATCTCACCACTATCATTAAGCCATTGTAATCTATATGGTTTAGGATGTTTTATTGTTTTTAAGCCCAATTTATCAACGACAAGGTTACTTATTACATTAGTACAACTTCCACTATCAATAATCATACTACAAATCTTACCTTGAATTTCACATCGGGTGTGGAAGATGTTCTCTCTTTGAATTTCATCCTCATCTTTATATGCAGCAAGTACTCTCCTAGAAAGCAAGTTTAATTCAGCATTGGATGCTTGCAAGGTTTTGGGTTCATCCTCCAAGTCCTCCTCCTCTTGCTTGGCTTCATCCTCACTTTCTTCACTTTCCGATTCTAGCTCGTCATTGTCCTTTAACACCATGATTCTTCTATTCGGGCATTGGCTATCAATGTGTCCTCCTCCCTGGCACTTAAAACACACAACATCATGAGTTCTAGAAGGTTTAGGATCTAATTTTACCTCATTCTTTGGTGCTTGGACAGATTTGGTTCTAGTCTCCTTCCTTGGCCAGTTTGAACTTTCTTCTTTGACTTTCGGCTTTAGCTTGCTTTCATAGATGGGATTGTTCCTCCAGCCACTTGAATTGGACCTTCCACTGTTGGAAACACCTCCAAACCATGATCTTACACCCCTCCTCTTGAATTGATCCTCTAATTTAATAGCCACATGCAACATCTCCTCCAATTCCACATATTGTTGCAATTCTAGTCGATTGGCTATTTCACGATTCAAACCACCAAGAAACCTTGCCATGGTTGCTTCCCTATCTTCGTTCAAGTTCAATCTCATCATAAGCATCTCCATCTCCTTGTAATAATCCTCCACGGATCCATGTCCTTGAGATAAAGATTGAAGTCTTTGATACAGCAACCTATGATAGTGTGATGGTACAAATCGCTTCCGCATGGCTCCTTTCATTTGTCGCCATGTAGTAATCAAGTCATCACCAACTCTCCTTCGGGTGTTTTGCTCATTGGTCCACCATTGGAGTGCATAATGGCCAAACTCCATTGCTGCCAATTTCACCTTCTTAGCCTCTGAATAATTGTGGCGGTCAAATATCATCTCCATCTTTTCTTCCCACTCCAAATATGCTTCAGGGTCATTTTTTCCCATGAATGGTGGGATGTTGATCATGATATTGCTAAGATTTTCATCTGTTTCTTCCCTCCTATATTTTCCACGGCCAGCTCTATCTTGGACAGCAAAATTTTCATCCATACCTTCCTCAAAGTCTCCACCGAATGGCTCCTCATCAAATTCCTCTCTCGGTCTCTCGTGACCTCCTTGTCCTTGGCCTCGTCCTCCATGGAATTCTTGCCTATTTCTTGTGTTCGAAATTCCTTGGGAAACTTCTAGCCTTCCCATCCTTTGATTCACATGCTCAACTTGAGCACTAACCCGCTGTATTGACTCCAAAACAGCTCTCATGTCCACTTGGTCTCCACTCCCGATAGCTCGGGCATCGCCATGGAATGCTACGGACTCTTCCTCATTGATCCTCAAGGGTGGATCCCCTCTTCTTATTCTAGAATCTGCCATGTTAGTAAAATACAGCAAAAATAAAATAAATCCTCACAATATTCACTCTCTCACGTGTTTCACTCAAACAAGCTCTCGACACTCGCGTTTGCACACTAGTTTCGGCTTTTTTCCTCTTTTAAGCTCACACACTCTTGCCTTTTTCCACTCAATGTATTATCTCAAAGTTCTAATTAAAACACCCACAAAACAGCAATTAGATCACTAGTATGTTTTAATTAAACTTATCAACAAAACAGTAGCAAAAAGTAGGCAATACCGAAAGAATCCAACAAATCCTAATTTTTCGGCTTTCTAGACAAGAAATCATAAAATAATGGGAAAACGTTGGAATTTTTGAAAACTGCACCAGATGGTAGTAGATTATGAGTTCAAGAATAAAATTCCAGAAAAAGAAATTCAAATACGAACAAGAATCAAAGAGAACAAAATTATAGAAAAGTGTTGGTTGTTGTTCTTGTAATTCAAGTTTTGTATCAATTCCTTTATCTAATTTTAATCCAAATAATTTAAGCACCCAAAATCCAAATATCCAGCAGCAAAAATAATTCTCCAGCAACTCAAATATTGAACAAATAATAAAAAATGAGCAGCTCCAACAAATTTTCAGCAAACAAATCAAACTCCAACAAACCGAAATATTTTTTTTTCTTCTTTTTCTTTTTTTTTTTTATTCGGCTTTACCTTATTATTTTTTTTTTCACTCACAGAACATAAACAACTGCAGTAGCAAGAATAATTTCCAAAATTGCAATTCCAACTCCAAAACAAACACCAAACCCGTGACCTCCAAATAACCAAAATGTGCAGTTTTTTTTTTTTTTTTTAAATGTTGCCGCAAACTTCTTTTTTTTTTTTTTTTTTGAATATATGAATGCAAATATTTAAGACTAAAACAGCAAAGAAAAATCAACAAAAACCAAATGAACAAGAACAATGATAAAAGACAACCAACAAACTAGGAAACAAAAATACGATAAAACTAGGAAATCCTAATTCAACTAGGAATGAATTTTTTTTTTTTTTTTTTGGTTAAAGATGCTGAACGTGTATAGGATGGATGCAACCTTAACCTAATGCTAAAATTGCAGAATAACACAAAAACAAATAAAGCAAATAAAGATAGATCAAACCTGAACAAAATTTAGCTCTGATACCAAATGATACGAACCTAGGACGACCTGCTCCTAAACCCGTATTATATTAGCCCGGATCTTAATTAAGTTCAAGTTCTAATGGAATGGACCTCAACCCCTAACCAACCTGTGGTTAGAAACCTTGGTATAATGTAGACACCACAATAGGGGATGGAAAACCTATTGATAAGTCAAGTTAAAACAACCAATTCTCTAATGGTGTTTTAGGTGTTCTCAAAGAACAAAGAGATAATTAATCTCACAAGTATTTTCTTAATCAAATCAAAGTTTTTTTCTTATTGATAACTAAGCCTTTAAATATGCTACAAAGCCACGAAATAAAACCCTAGAACATAAAGAAAACCAGCCACCACACATAAAGAAACCTAGTTGGCTGAAACTATACTTCCTTTCCTAATCTAAGTTTGATTAATTAATTCCTTTATATTAAATTAGGAATTAATTAATTTACAATGGAAAGAATAAAATAAAAACCTTCCTAAAGTTATTTGTCCAGAAAATAAATAAATAAAAGCCAAAAAGTAATGGTAGTTTCCTAAAACAAAAAGTAAAAACAAATTAGGAAACTAAAAATGCTAGCTTTTTTATCAAGTTGAATTTGATCAATCTTTGACCTCTTTGAGCTTCAAATCAGCTTCTAGATGATTTTTAGGATGCCAAATAAGCTGAATATGAATTCCCACACGTTGCCCATGCTTGGAAAAATAAGAAAAGGCTAATACAGTAAAATACAGTAAAGTCAGCAAGCAATATAGCAAATTCGGCCAAATTGTTGATGCTGTCCGTACAAGCCCTTTTTGATTGCATTTGAGGCTGCTTTGACTTGATTCCATGACCTCTTAGGCATATGTATTGAACCCATAAATCATTGGAACCATTTCATGCTTCCCGGACTCCAAAAAGGTACCAAAACTGTCACCCGGGTCCGTATCGGCTTCCACCACTTGGATGCTTAGAATATGCTTTGTATCTTCAAGTATGGACAAGCTCTGTTGAGATTGATTACCCCCTGTATAAATACTCCCAGGTTGTCCTTAAATCTCTTAATTTGAGCCCTTGTGATTGGCCTAGTCTTCATTCGTGTCGAGTCAGCACCCCAGCGGGTTATCGGTTGAGCGGCCTCGGGCGGAATCACATTAGCTTTCTTGAGATATGAAGATGCCCTTGGATGATTGGACAACTTCAATTCCAAGAAAGTATTTCATCTCTCCAAGGCTAGACATCTCAAAGTTCAATTCTAGCTCACTTTTGAAATTGCTCACTTCTTTCTCATTACCACCGGTCACTAGGAGGTCATCAACATAAAGAGAAACCAACACCATGCAACCATGAGTCCTAATATACAATGTAGGCTCATTAGGACTCCTCCTAAATCCATGCTTTGTCAAAAAACCATCTATCTTGGCATACCATGCCCTAGGAGCTTGTTTAAGGCCATACAAGGCCTTGTGTAGCTTGTATACCTTCTCTTCACTTCCTTTCTTCACAAAACCTTCGGGTTGCACAACATAGACCTCCTCCTTCAATATTCCATTCAAGAAGGCTGACTTCACATCAAGGTGATATACTTTCCAAGACTTTTGTGCCGAAATTGCAAGAAGAAGTCTTATGGTTTCCATCCTTGCAACCGGTGTAAAAGTCTTTCCATAATCCACACCGGCTTGTTGTGCATATCCTTTGACAACAAGCCTTGCCTTGTGCTTATTTATGGACCCATCCGGATTGTACTTGGTCCTAAAGATCCACTTCACCCCAATAGCATTCTTTCCCTTCGGTTTTGTTACCAAGCTCCAAGTGTCATTCTTGTTTATCACATCGATTTCATCTTGCATGGCTTGTCTCCACTCTTTTCTTGCCATAGCCTCATGGACATTGATTGGATCACTCAATGCCACATTACACCTTTCATAAATCTTATTAAGAGGTCTTGTGCCTCTCACACCATCACCAATCTCCAAATCAGCCCCTATGGAGATTTCTAGCTCATTCTCATTATATTCATCATCATGGGCAGCACCTTCATCATTTCCTTGTTCCTCATCATTATCATGAGCTTCAAGCCGATTGTCTTCATCCATACTAGCCAACTCTTCCTTACTACAAACCCATTTAGCTTCCTCATCAACTTTCACATCTCTACTTATCACAAGTTTCTTGGTTTCCAAGTTATACACTCTATATCCCTTGGTCACATCACTATAGCCAACCAAAACACCAACTTGTGACCTTTCATCAAGCTTTCCTCTCTTCTCTTGTGGTACTAGGATGTAACAAATGCTTCCAAATACCCTTAGATGATCAAGAGAAGGCTTATATCCAAACCAAAGCTCAAATGGGGTTTTACTCCTCAAAGACTTGGAGTAAAGCCTATTTTGGATGTAGATGGATGTATTAACTCCTTCGGCCCAAAACTTCTTTGGCAAGCCACTTTCAAACAACAAACATCTAGCCATCTCCATGATGGTACGGTTTTTCCTTTCACATACACCATTTTGTTGTGGTGTGTATGGTGTAATGAATTGATGAACTATACCATGATCCTTACAAAGTTGTTTGAAAGCCTCACTTGTGTATTCCCCACCATTGTCCGTCCTTAACACCTTTATAGTGCAACCGGATTGATTTTGCACTAACTTCATAAATTCTACAAACTTCTCCAAAGCTTGTGATTTTCTTTCAAGGAAATACACCCAACACATTCTTGAGTAATCATCAATGAACGTTATGAAATACTTGCTGCCATTTAAGGATGAAACACTCTTAGGACCACAAATATCTGAATGTATAAGTCCTAGCTTCTCCTTTGATCTCCAAGAACAAGATTGAAATGCTAGCCTAGTATGCTTTCCTTTTTGACACACTTCACACACATGTTCTTGCTTCTCCACCAATGGCATGTCTCTAACAAGTTCATGTGTGCCTACCAATGACTTAAAGCTAGCATGGCCTAGTCTTTTATGCCAAAGTTGAGAGGTGTTCTCAACTTTGGTGTTCAATGCAACCGATGCACCATTTTCATCCATATTCAACCTAAAATTCTTGTTCTTCATTCCAACACACATTAATTCATTACCATGTGGATCAACTATAGTGCATGTCATGTTTGAGAAGTGTAATGCATATTTGTTCTCAAGCATTTGACCTACACTAAGTAAGTTCTCACATAAAGAAGGTACATAGAGAACATCATGGATAGTTTTGATACCTTTGGTGGTGTGTATCACCACATCTCCTTTGCCTTTCACTTCCATCAAGGCTCCATTTCCAATTTTGACTTTGTTGTGGCTGCTCCTATCCAAGTTTATGAACCACTCATGCTTGTGAGACATATGGTGTGTTGCTCCACTATCAATGATCCATCCTTCATTATTCTTGATACTACTAAAACAAGTAGCAACAAACAACTCTTCGGATTCACTATCACTTGCATTATCTTTAGCAACATTTGCTTGTTGCTTATCTTTCTTGTTAGCCTTGCATACTCTCTCCACATGACCCTTTTGTTGGCATTTATGGCAAAATGCATCCGGCCTCCACCAACACCTTCTTGGATGATGACCTTTCTTCTTGCAATGGTGACAAGGTTCATAGGACTTCCTCTCGGGTTTGCTAGTTTCACCTTTCTCCTTTATGACCTTAAGCTTGTTCTTCTTTTGATTTTGTGTCTTTTGATGTTGTTTAGACACAAATGCAGCCTCCATTGATTCTTCATGTCTAATCCTCCTCCTTTGCTCCGTAGCTTGCAAGGCATTCACCAACTCGGTCAAGGAAATTTCATTTAGGTTCCTTGACTCCTCCAATGAAGATATCTTAGCTTCAAACCTCTCGGGCAAGGAGACCAACACCTTCTCCACAATCCTTTGGTCACTTAATCTTTCACCTAGCACCCTAATTTGATTCACCACACTAAGAAGCCTTGTGGTGAACTCCTTAACCGTTTCTTTGTCTTTCATCTTGATAGTCTCAAACTCCCTCCTTAGGTTAAGGATTTGCATTTGCCTTGTCCTTGCACTCCCTTGGAACTCATCTTGAAGTTTATCCCAAGCTTCTTTGGCACTCTCACATGCCATTATCCTTGTGAAAATGGTATCACTAATACAAGAATGAATGCCGGTGAGAGCCTTGAAACCTTTAGCCAATTCCTCCTCATGGTGCTTGATTTGGTTGACCGTTGCCCCTTGTCTCAAAGGCTCGGGTTCTTGGGGATTTATGGTGATGTGATTTCGCCCGAGCCCGCTCCACCGATAACCCGCTGGGGTGCTAACTCGACACGAAAGAAGACTAGGCCAATCACAAGAGCTCAAATTAAGAGATTTAAGGGCAACCTGGGAGTATTTATACAGAGGGTAATCAATCTCAACAGAGCTTGTCCATACTTGAAGATACAAAGCCTATTCGAAGCATCCAAGTGGTGGAAGCCGATACGGACTCGGGTGACGGTTTTGTTACATTTTTGGAGTCCGGGAAGCATGAAATGGTTCCAATGCTTTATGGGTTCAAAACATATGCCTAATAGGTCATGGAATCAAGTTAAAGCAGCCTCAAATGCAATCAAAAAGGGCTTGTACGGACAGCATCAACAATTTGGCCGAATTTGCTGTATTGCTTGCTGGCTTTACTGTATTTTACTGTTTTAGCCTTTTCTTATTTTTCCAAGCATGGGCAACGTGTGGGACTCCATATTCAGCTTATTTGGCATCCTAAAAAGCATCTAGAAGCTGATTTGAAGCTCAAAGAGGTCAAAGATTGATCAAAGTCAACTTGATAAAAAAGGCTAGCATTTTTAGTTTCCTAATTTGTTTTTACTTTTTGTTTTAGGAAACTACCATTACTTTTTGGCTTTTATTTATTTATTTTCTGGAAAAATAAATTTAGGAAGGTTTTTATTTTATTCTTTCAAGGTTTTTATTTTATTCTTTCCATTGTAAATTAATTAATTCCTAATTTAATATAAAGGAATTAATTAATCAAACTTAGATTAGGAAAGGAAGTATAGTTTCAGCCAACTAGGTTTCTTTATGTGTGGTGGCTGGTTTTCTTTTGTTTTTAGGGTTTTATTTCGTGGCTTTGTAGCCTATTTAAAGGCTTATTTTCCAATAAGAATACAACTTTGATTTGATTAAGAAAATACTTGTGAGATTAATTATCTCTTTGTTCTTTGAGAACACCTAAAACACCATTAGAGAATTGGTTGTTTTAGCTTGACTTATCAATAGGTTTTCCATCCCCTATTGTGGCATCTTCATTATACCAAGGTTTCTAACCACAGGTTGGTTAGGGGTTGAGGTCCATTCCATTAGAACTTGAACTTAATTAAAGATCCGGGCTAATATAATACGGGTTTAGGAGCAGGTCGTCCTAGGTTCGTATCATTTGGTATCAGAGCTAAGTTTTGTTCAGGTTTGATCTATCTTTATTTGCTTTATTTGTTTTTGTGTTATTCTGCAATTTTAGCATTAGGTTAAGGTTGCATCCATCCTATACACATTCAGCATCTTTAAAAAAAAAAAAATTCATTCCCAGTTGAATTAGGATTTCCTAGTTTTATCGTATTTTTGTTTCCTAGTTTGTTGGTTGTCTTTTATCATTGTTCTTGTTAATTTGGTTTTTGTTGATTTTTCTTTGCTGTTTTAGTCTTAAATATTTGCATTCATATATTCACAAAAAAAAAAAAAGAGTTTGCGGCAACATTAAAAAAAAAAAAAAAAAACTGCATATTTGTGTTTATTTGGAGGTCACGAGTTTGGTGTTTGTTTTGGAGTTTGAATTGCAATTTTGGTAATTATTCTTGCTACTACAGTTGTTTATGTTCTGTGAGTGAAAAAAAAAAAAAAAAGAAAAGAGAAGAGGTAAAGCTGAATATAAAAAAAAAAAAAGAAAAAAAGAAAAAAAAATATTTTGGTTTGTTGGAGTTCGATTTGGTTGCTGGAAATTTGTTGGAGCTGCTGGGTTTTTTTTTTTATTATTTATTTGAGTTTCTGGGGAATTATTTTTGCTGCTGGATATTTGGATTTTGGGTGCTTAAATTATTTGGATTAAAATTAGTTAAAGGAATTGATACAAAACTCGAATTACAAAGAACAACAACCAACAACTTTTCTATATTTTTGTTCTCTTTGATTCTTGTTCGTATTTGAATTTCTTTTTCTGGAATTTTATTCTTGAACTCATAATCTACTACCATCTGGTACAGTTTTCAAAAATTCCAACGTTTTCCCATTATTTTGTGTTTTCATGTCTAGAAAGCCGAAAAATTAGGATTTGTTGGATTCTTTCGGTATTGCCTACTTTTTGCTACTGTTTTGTTGATAAGTTTAATTAAAACATACTAGTGATCTAATTGCTATTTTGTGGGTGTTTTATTTAGAACTTTGAGATAATTCATTGAGTGGAAAAAGGCAAGAGTGTGTGAGCTTAAAAGAGGGTAAAAGCCGAAACTAGTGAGCAAACACGAGTGTCGAGACCTTGTTTGAGTGAAACACGTGAGGGAGTGAATATTGTGAGGATTCATTTTATTTTTGCAGTATTTTACTAACATGGCAGATTCTAGAATAAGAAGAGGAGATCCACCCTTGAGGATCAATGAGGAAGAGTCCGTAGCATTCCATGGCAATGTCCGAGCTACTGGGGGCGGAGACCAAGTGGACATGAGAGCTGTTTTGGAGTCAATACAGCGGGTTAGTGCTCAAGTTGAGCATGTGCATCAAAGGATGGGAAGGCTAGAAGTTTCCCAAGGAATTTCGAACACAAGAAATAGGCAAGAATTCCATGGAGGACGAGGCCAAGGACGAGGAGGTCGCGAAAGATCGAGAGAGGAATTTGATGAGGAGCCATTCGGTGGAGACTTTGAGGAAGGCATGGACGAAACCTTTGCTGTCCAAGAGAGAGCTGGCCGTGGAAGGTATAGGAGGGAAGGAACAGATGACAATCTTAGCAATATCAAGATCAACATCCCACCATTCATGGGAAAAAGTGATCCCGAAGCATATTTGGAGTGGGAAGAAAAGATGGAGATGATATTTGACCGCCATAATTATTCAGAGGCTAAGAAGGTGAAATTGGCAGCAATGGAGTTTGGCCATTATGCACTCCAATGGTGGACCAATGATCAAAACACCCGAAGGAGAGTTGGTGATGACTTGATTACTACATGGCGACAAATGAAAGGAGCCATGCGGAAGCGATTCGTACCATCACACTATCATAGGTTGCTGCATCAAAGACTTCAATCTTTATCTCAAGGACATGGATCCGTGGAGGATTATTACAAGGAGATGGAGATGCTTATGATGAGATTGAATTTGAATGAAGATAGGGAAGCAGCCATGGCAAGGTTTCTTGGTGGTTTGAATCGTGAAATAGCCAATCAACTAGAATTGCAACAATATGTGGAATTTGAGGAGATGTTGCATGTGGCTATTAAATTAGAGCATCAATTCAAGAGGAGGGGTGTAAGATCATTGTTTGGAGGTGTTTCCAACAGTGGAAGGTCCAATTCAAGTGACTGGAGGAACAATCCCATCTATGAAAGCAAGCCAAAGCCGAAAGTCAAAGAAGAAAGTTCAAACTGGCCAAGGAAGGAGACTAGAACCCAATCTGTCCAAGCACCAAAGAATGAGGTAAAATTAGATCCTAAACCTTCTAGAACTCATGATGTTTTGTGTTTTAAGTGCCAGGGAGGAGGACACATCATAAGCCAATGCCCGAATAGAAGAATCATGGTGTTAAAGGGCAATGACGAGCTAGAATCGGAAAGTGAAGAAAGTGAGGATGAAGCCAAGCAAAAGGAGGAGGACTTGGAGGATGAACCCGAAACCTTGCAAGCATCCAATGCTGAATTAAACTTGCTTTCTAGGAGAGTACTTGCTGCATACAAAGATGAGGATGAAATTCAAAGAGAGAACATCTTCCACACCCGATGTGAAATTCAAGGTAAGATTTGTAGTATGATTATTGATAGTAGAAGTTGTACTAATGTAATAAGTAACCTTGTAGTTGATAAATTGGGCTTAAAAACAATAAAAAATCCTGAACCATATAGATTACAATGGTTTAATGATAGTGGTGAGATGAAAGTAAACAAACAAGCCAAAGTAAAATTTAGTATAGGTAGATATGAGGATGTAGTTTTATGTAATATTGTACCCATGATTGCTGGACATATACTATTAGGTAGGCCATGGCAATTTGATAAATATGCTACTCATTTTGGTCGAGAAAAAAGTATTGTTTTCAGGTTCAAAGGGAAAAAGGTCAAGCTGGAACTATTATCTCCTAAAGAGGTTTACAAAGACCAATTACAAATGCAACAAAGGAAAGAAGCCGAAAAGCTTAAGGAAAAAGCAAGTATGGCACCAACGGCTTCACCATCCTTTCAAGAAGGTAAGAATGAGGTTGCTGGTCAAGGTAAGTTTTCTAAGGCTCATATTGAGTGGAAAGATCAAGGAAAAGCTGAAAGAGAGGGGAAAGAAAGTGGCAAACCCGAGAGCTTGGAGAAGGAAGGGAAATCCGAAGGTTTACGCCAATCCAAGGGGGAAAAAGAAAAAGAAAGAAAAGAAAGGTCAAGTAGCAACTTTTATTTGAGTTTAGGGGATATTAATAAAGTTATTGAGTGTAAGAAACCTTTGCTAGTCATGATTTATAAAGAAAATTATTTTAATGATCAAACTAACTTTGAAGAACTTGAATTGCGAAGTTCAATGATTTCTCTTTTGAAGGAATTTGGAGATGTCTTCCCAAATGAAATTCCAAGTGGACTACCATCCAATCAAGAGGGACAAGGTGAGCTTGCCGTCCAAGGTAAGTCTTCTAATACTAAGGTTGTGTGGAAAAATTTTAATAAAACCAAGAGTGAGAATTTTGGTGTAAAAGCCGAGAGTGAGGAAGGTGAGATGGCCGTGAGTGAGAAAGGAAAAGGAACACAAGAAAGGAAAAATACAAATTTTTATCTTAGCTTTGTTGATGTTAATAAAGTAATTATGAATAAGAAATCATTGCTGACCATGAATTTTAAAGATACTTATTTAAAGATGTCTTTATTGCATAGAACTTTATCTGCATTGTTGAGAGCTTTACTTAGTGGCAATTTGAAAATTTGGAAAATATTGTTTGCTAACTTTAAAAAGTGTAATTTTTACCATAATGAGCATGTATTTCTAGAATTTGTTATAATAGTATTTGACTCAGGAGAATTGGTTTGGTTGCACTTACAAAAGGAAAGGCTTCCTAATCAAAGAAAGTCAAAGCTCATGCCGCCTATGGATGGACCTTTTCAAGTTTTGGAGCCCAATAACAAGAATGCCTACAAGCTTGATTTACTAGGTGAGTATAACATGAGTGCTGCATTTAATGTTGCTGAGTTAACTCCTTTTTCTGCAGGTGATGATCTTGATTTGAGGACAAATCCTTTTCAAGAGGAGGGGAATGATGTGATTCCGCCCGAGCCCGCTCCACCGATAACCCGCTGGGGTGCTAACTCGACACGAAAGA
This sequence comes from Ziziphus jujuba, assembly GCF_031755915.1. Classification (NCBI taxonomy): domain Eukaryota; kingdom Viridiplantae; phylum Streptophyta; class Magnoliopsida; order Rosales; family Rhamnaceae; genus Ziziphus; species Ziziphus jujuba. The sequence continues at coordinate 2,241,953 of NC_083384.1, read as the reverse complement.
AGACTAGGCCAATCACAAGAGCTCAAATTAAGAGATTTAAGGGCAACCTGGGAGTATTTATACAGAGGGTAATCAATCTCAACAGAGCTTGTCCATACTTGAAGATACAAAGCCTATTCGAAGCATCCAAGTGGTGGAAGCCGATACGGACTCGGGTGACGGTTTTGTTACATTTTTGGAGTCCGGGAAGCATGAAATGGTTCCAATGATTTATGGGTTCAATACATATGCCTAATAGGTCATGGAATCAAGTTAAAGCAGCCTCAAATGCAATCAAAAAGGGCTTGTACGGACAGCATCAACAATTTGGCCGAATTTGCTGTATTGCTTGCTGGCTTTACTGTATTTTACTGTTTTAGCCTTTTCTTATTTTTCCAAGCATGGGCAACGTGTGGGACTCCATATTCAGCTTATTTGGCATCCTAAAAAGCATCTAGAAGCTGATTTGAAGCTCAAAGAGGTCAAAGATTGATCAAAGTCAACTTGATAAAAAAGGCTAGCATTTTTAGTTTCCTAATTTGTTTTTACTTTTTGTTTTAGGAAACTACCATTACTTTTTGGCTTTTATTTATTTATTTTCTAGAAAAATAACTTTAGGAAGGTTTTTATTTTATTCTTTCAAGGTTTTTATTTTATTCTTTCCATTGTAAATTAATTAATTCCTAATTTAATATAAAGGAATTAATTAATCAAACTTAGATTAGGAAAGGAAGTATAGTTTCAGCCAACTAGGTTTCTTTATGTGTGGTGGCTGGTTTTCTTTTGTTTTTAGGGTTTTATTTCGTGGCTTTGTAGCCTATTTAAAGGCTTATTTTTCAATAAGAATACAACTTTGATTTGATTAAGAAAATACTTGTGAGATTAATTATCTCTTTGTTCTTTGAGAACACCTAAAACACCATTAGAGAATTGGTTGTTTTAGCTTGACTTATCAATAGGTTTTCCATCCCCTATTGTGGCGTCTTCATTATACCAAGGTTTCTAACCACAGGTTGGTTAGGGGTTGAGGTCCATTCCATTAGAACTTGAACTTAATTAAAGATCCGGGCTAATATAATACGGGTTTAGGAGCAGGTCGTCCTAGGTTCGTATCATATGGTGACCTCCCAAAGACCATAAGCCTTAAAGTAGGCTTGCATCTTGATACTCCAAATGTTGTCGTTCTCCCCATTGAAGATAGGAGGAGAAGGAGTTGAAAAACTTGAAGAAGCCATGTGAATGTTGCTTTCTAGTATGAAGGAATATGAAAATATATTTGTGATTTCAAGTATCTCTTCACTCTCAAGGAACGAACCAGCCCAAAAACCTCATAAATCTTACAAAAAATATGCCTTGCTCTGATACCACTCTGTTGGGGTGAGAAGGTTATGACCAAGAGCAAGCTAGCTTGAAGTATTAGCAACAAGCAAGCTTTTGGTGATGCTCTTGGGAATGGTTGTGTGTGAGTTGTGTTGTTAGGTTTTGGTTATGGTGTTTTCTGGTTTTTAGGGTTGCTAGAGTGTTCTAAGGTGTTGAAGAAGAGATAAGAAGAAAGGGACCACGTTGCTTTTGAAAAATGAGGCTTGGATGTGTAGCCATTTCATTCATTTTACAATATAAGCTTGAAATTACAACTAGTTCACACATGCCAAGCATGTGAGCTTACAAAATGAGTAAAGTATTTGAAATTTAAAAAAGTAAAATGCTCAACACCTAACTTTTCATACACAAAAGAGTCAAAAACCAGCTGCAACATGTCTATTCCAAATATAGTAAAAAGTGGCACATGGTTTGAACTAAGTTCCTATTGTTTAACTAGTTTGGGTAAACAACCAAACTAGCTTCACCTACTTAGTTCCCCTTTGTTTCTACTTATGAAACTTGGTTTGAAGCATCCGTGGTCATCAATAAATATTGTTCCAAGAGCTAGGAAAGTTCTGGAACCGGATCATGGGCCAAACAGCTCCAAAACTGGCCCATACTCTGCATACTGGGCCCATCAGATACAGCAACTTGTTTGGAATAGAAAATGGACTTTCCCATGTCATTTTGACCTGAAAGTTAAACCATAGTCTTCTATATATGTCTGTAGACATCCCTCACAATTTCAGCCCAAAACTCCATTTGCAACCTGAGATATAAGATAAATAGTGGAACTATGTTGCTGGAAATTATGAATCCAGCACCATAGGCACTTCAAGCATAACATTCCTACTCTTTTGTGCATAATTTTGCATACATAACTTAGGCACAAAACATTATCAAAATATACCTTGCATCACTTAAAAACATACAAAAAAAATATAAACTCATAAAAGAAAAGGATTTGATACCAAGGTGTGCATGCTAGCCGATGACATGCACCATCAAGTGGCAAAATTGCCACACTTCAACACAGATTGCACAAATTCTTCATTAACAAAAAAAAAAATTAAATACAAAATTTGACTAATAGAACAAATACACTAATAAATCAAATATAAAAAAAAAGAGAACAAAAAATAATTTATAATACAAAATATAAGTTCTAACAAAAACAAAATTAGTTATGATGATAAAAGATTAGAATCGCCAAAAAATATTGGGCAGGTATTAAAAAGAAGAAATGCTCGACTAATCCGTAAATCACAGTATTTTATAAATTATTTTTAATTAAAAAGATATGCATAGATATTTTTTTTAGGTATCAATGATATTCGGGATATTAATGCACAATTGTTTCAAGAATCAACAAAAAAAAATTCTTAATAAATAATCCTTAGCTCTTATGTGTCACAAGCATATGTATTTTGCAAATTATCACAATCCTTAGCTCTTAACTTATACTTATATAAGTTAACATCCATTTTTCAATCTAATGGAACAGCCTTTTTTCTTAAGAATGAAATAAAGAATTATTTTGGTGGAACATAGAAACTATTTCATTCCAAATTAAGACATAATTCTCTTTGAAATTCGGGAATGAATCGATGGAAAATTTGGTCAAAAGGTCATGATCAATATGATTTATCTCTGATTAAATGGTCTAGCTTAGTACCACAAAAGTGGATAAATAGAGTCAATCAACACTCTATGGGTCAAACTAACCATTTAAAGAAATGCGATTTGTATGAAAATGAAAAAAACCGATTAATTCACTACGAAAAACAAAAAACTTTTGAAGCCGCCTCATTACAAAAGGAAACAGAGAATTTTAAAAAACACTATAAATATCATCTTTTAGCATATAAATTTATATCATCTAAATCTATTAATTAGGAAGATCAGAAGAACTCATCTATTTATGGATTACCATTACAAGTAAATAATAACCAATAAATTTTTTATAATTACAGTACACATAAATGAAAATATTTTAATGTGCTAGGAGATATCCTTATCAATAATTATCTAGTCGAAGATGATATTATAGATATGGAGAAAAATCCGGATAGAAAATATTTTGATTGGATAATTCTCAATTTTTGTCATAGAAAGAAAGTCGATATTGAGGCCTGGATCAAAATTGATACTGACACCACTAGTAATTAATATAGTAAGAGTCGGGGGAATAATTATCAACTACTTGATAAAACCAATATGCAAGGTCTCTTGTATCTCATGGTTCCTCAAAATCAAGAACTAAACCAATCCAATATAAAGAAAAAAAAATCTTTTTGATTGGATGGGAATGAATGAAGAAATACGAAGTTGTCCCCTATCAAATCTGGATCGTTGGTTTTTCCCGGAATTTTTGATACTTTATAACACGTATAAGACTAAACCATGGGCCATTCCAATCAAATTAATTCTTTTTGATTTGAATTTAAATGAAAATGCTAGTGAAAATAAAAGCATCATCGAAAAGAAAAAAAGAAATAAATCAATATTTTTGAATGAAAAAAAAAATCTCTTGAATCATAAAACCGAAATCAACGAAAAAAAGAATCTATAAGCCAAGCAGATTTTGAATCATCTCTCTCAAAGCAAGACAAAGATATTGAAGAAGATTTTGTGGGATCAGACATGAAAAAAGATAGAAATAGAAAACAATACAGAAGCGGGGTTTCATTTCTTTCGAAAAAGGTATTTGCATTTTCAATTGACATGGGATGGTGTTTTAAATGAAAAAAATGATCAATAACATCAAAGTATATTGCCTCTTGCTTAGACTGATAAATCCAAGAGAAATTTTTATATCCTCTATTTAAAGGGGCGAATTCAGCCTAGATATTCTACTGATTCAGAAAGATTTAACTCTTATAAAATTAACGGAAAAGGGAATATTGATTATCGACCCAATCCGTCTGTCTATAAAAAATGAAGGATAATTTATTATATATCAAGTCGTAGGTATTTCATTAGTTCATAACCGTAAGCATGAAATAAATCAAAAGTCCTTAACAAAAAGCACTGTTGATAACAAGAATTCTGCTGAATTGATTGCAAAATATCAAAAAATGACTGGAAATAAAGACAACAATCATTATGATTTGTTTGTCCCTGAAAAAATTTTATCCCCTAGACTTCGTAGAGAATTGAGAATTCTAATTTCTTTTAATTCTAGGAATGGAAATGGTATGCCTCGAAATGCAGCATTTTGTAGTGGTAAGAAGGAAAACAGTCAAGTTTTGGATAAAAGCAAAAGAGATACAACTAAACTAATTAAATTAAAATTCTTTCTTTGGCCTAATTATTGATTGAAAGATTTAGCTTGTATGAATCGATATTGGTTTGATACCCATAATGGCAGTCATTTCAGTCTGGTAAAGATACATACGTATCGGCGATTCAAAATTCGTTAGGTAATGGCAGATTTGTTTTTCCTATATTTTCGGTAGTATGATCTATGAAAACAAAGAAATGCACACATGCATTGGCTTACATTTCATTCTGATACATGATTCATTGACATATCAATTAGATCTATAAATTATCACCAAAATCTTCTTTTTTCTATTTTAGGTCTAAATTTTTATCTTTTGTGAGTGCCGAAAAGATGATTTTGGTATACCTATTTGAATATAATTTTATTTGATCAAATTTGGAATTATTAACAAAATTAAGATTATTCTATTGTGTATACTAAATTAAAATGAATGGCATTATTATTGATCAATAAAACCACCTAACACTAAAAAAAGGGTAGGAACAAAGTGGGGGGGTAGATTTCATTTTATGGTAAAAAATTCATTCATCTCGGTTATTTCGCAAGAAGAAAAAGTAGGATCTGTTGAATTTCAAATACACCGCCTCACAAATAGGTTACGAAAACTTTCATCACATTTAGAATTGCACATAAAAGACTATTTATCTCAAAGAGGCCTATGTCAAATTTTAGGAAAACGCCAACGGCTGCCGTCTTATTTGTCAAAGAAAAATAGAATATGTTATAAAGAATTAATTAATCAGTTTGAAAAAGCAAAAATAGAATATTCGGGAATAAAAAACTTGCTAATTTGAAAATGCAGTTTATTTTGAATTATTTGATTTACTAGATCTTGAATTTGAATTTTAATGAACTAATTTTAGTTTTTAGCAATTCATGAAAGACTGAATTGAGGAAAAACCTATGAATATACCAGCTACAAGAAACGACCTCATGGTAGTAAATATGGGTCCCCACCACCCATCAATGCATGGTGTTCTTCAACTCATTGTTACTCTAGATGGTGAAGATGTTATTGACTGTGAACCAATATTGGGCTATTTAGACCGCGGGATGGAAAAAATTGTGAAAATCCAAACAATTATACAATATCTACCTTATGTAATGCGTTGGGATTATTTAGCTATATGTTCACAGAAGCAATAACCGTAAATGGTCTGGAGCAGTTGGGAAATATTCAAATGCCTAAAAAAGCCAGCTATATCAGAGTAATTATGTTGGAGTTGAGTCATATAGCTTCTCATCTACTATGGCTCGGCCCTTTCATGGTAGATATTGGTGCACAAACGCCTTTCTTCTATATTTTCTGAGAAAGAGAATTAATATATGATCTATTCGAGGAGTAGCTGCTGATCTACCTCATGGCTGGATAGATAGATGTTTGGATTTTTGCGATTATGTTTTAACAGGAATCGCTGAATATCAAAAATTAATTGCTCAAAATTCGATTTTTTTAGAATGAGTTGAAGGAGTAGGCATTATTGGTACAGAGGAAGTAATAAATTGGGTTTATCAGGACCAATGCTGCGGGCTTCCGGAATACATTGGTGATACGAACCTAGGACGACCTGCTCTTAAACCCGTATTATATTAGCCCGGATCTTTAATTAAGTTCAAGTTCTAATGGAATGGACCTCAACCCCTAACCAACCTGTGGTTAGAAACCTTGGTATAATGTAGACGCCACAATAGGGGATGGAAAACCTATTGATAAGTCTAGCTAAAACAACCAATTCCCTAAGGGTGTTTTAGGTGTTCTCAACGAACAAATAGATAACTAATCTCACAAGTATTTTCTTAATCAAATCAAAGTTTTCAAAGTTATATTATTAACGAAAAATAAGCCTTTAAATAGGCTTTGAAAGAAACAAAATAAACCCTAAAAACCCTAGGAAAAACCGGCCACACAATGAAGAAGTCTACCTTGGCCGAAACTTTCCTTTTCCTAATCTAATTTGGATTAATTAATTCCTTTATTTTGAATTAGGAATTAATTAATTTACAATGAAAATAATAAAATAATAACTTTCCCAATCTTATTTGTCCAGAAAATAAATAAATAGAAACTAAAAATAATGGTAGTTTCCTAAAACAAAAAGTAGAATAAAATTAGGGAACTAAAACACTAGCTTTTTTGACTAAATTGACTTTGACCAATCTTTGACCAAAGTGAGCTCCAAATCAGCTTCAATATGCTTTGTAGGATGCCAAATAAGCTTATTGTGAAGTTCCTCACGTTGCCCTTGCTTGGAAGTATGAGAAAAGGCTAATACAGTAAAATACAGTAAAGCCAGCAAGGAATACAGCAAATCCGGCCTTTCCTTCTCCTTGTGCGCAAACCACCTTGTTGGTCGGCTTTGAAGCTGCTTTGGCTGGTTTCTATGACTCATCCTCCATATGAATTGAACCCATAAAGACGGGGTTCCAAATCATACAACCCGGCCTCCTTATTATCACCAAAAACGTCACCCGACCCTGTTTTGACTTCTATTGCTTGTATGAGTAAAACAGGCCTTTGTTCTTTAGATGTGGCCAACCCCTCTTGACTATGACTTATTCCTTGTATGAAGACAGCAAGATTGTCCTTGAACTTCTTGGCTTGGGCCCTGGTGATCGGTCCCACCTTCATTTGTAATGGGTCAACACCCCAGCGGGTTGTCGGTCGAGCAGTCTCGGGTGGATTCGCATCATTCCCCTCCTCTTGAAAAGGATTTGTCCTCAAATCGAAGTCATCACCTGCAGCAAAAGGAGACAAATCAGCAACATTTAAGGTAGCACTAACATTATACTCACCTGGTAGATCAAGTTTGTAGGCATTGTCGTTTATCCTCTCCAAAACTTGGAAAGGTCCATCACCCCTCGGCATGAGTTTTGATTTCCTTTGTTCGGGAAATCTTTCCTTTCGTAAGTGCAACCAAATCAATTCTCCTGGGTCAAACACTATTACAAAAAAATCTAGAAATACATGCTCATCTTTGCAAAAATCACATTTTTCAATGTTAGCAAACAATCTTTCCTTTCTAAGAACTTGCAAAACTTGCCTAAGTTGATCCACATGGTCATCCAAATTTCGGCTATATATTAGAATGTCATCAAAATAAACAACCACAAATTTACCAATAAATGGATGCATTACATGATTCATAAGCCTCATGAAAGTACTAGGTGCATTGGATAATCCAAAAGGCATAACTAACCATTCATAGAGCCCATATTTAGTTTTAAATGTGGTTTTCCATTCATCACCTTCTTTCATTCTAATTTGATGATAACCACTCCTAAGATCAATTTTAGTAAACATGCAAGCACCATGCAACTCATCAAGCATATCATCTAACCTAGGAATGGGATGTTTATATTTAATGGTGATGTTATTTATAGCCCTACAATCATCCAACAAAACAGGTACAGCACATAGACCTAAACTCTCACGAATATAACCTTTGTCATGTAAATCACTTACCTGTTTTTGCAGCTCCTTTGTTTCTTCGGGATTGCTCCTATAAGCTGGTCTATTTGGTATGGCAGCCCCTAGAACAAAGTCAATTTGATGTTCTATCCCTCGAATAGGTGGTAGTCCACTTGGAATCTCACTTGGGAAGACATCTCCAAATTCCTTCAAAAGAGAAATCATTGAACTTGGCAATTCAAGTTCTCCAAAGTTAGTTTTATGATTAAAATAATTTTCTTTGTAAAGCATGACCAGCAAAGGTTTCTTACACTCAATAACCTTATTAATATCCCCTAAACGCAAATAAAAATTCTGGTTTTTCCTCTCTTTTCTTTCTTTTCTTTTTCTTTCCTAGGTTTGGCTCTCATTGGCGGAAATTTCCAGTTTTTTTGTGCTCTCGGGTTTGCTCTCTTTTCTCACCCCTCTCTCGGCTTTTTCTTGGTCTTTCCACCTAATATGAACCTTAGAAACCTTACCTTGGTCAGCAACCTCAATCTTACCTTCTTGGAAGGATGGTGAAGCCGTTGGTGCCATACTTGCTTTTTCCTTTAGTTTTTCGGCTTCTCTCCTTTGTTGCATTTGTAATTGGTCTTTGTGAACCTCATTAGGAGATAATGGTTCCAGCTTGACCTTCTTCCCTTTAAACCTGAAAATAATACTATTTTCTCGACCAAAATGAGTAGCATCTTTATCAAATTGCCATGGTCTACCTAATAGTATATGTCCAGCAATCATAGGCACAATATCACATAAAACTACATCCTCATATCTACCTATATTAAATTTTACTTTGGCTTGTTTGTTTACTTTCATCTCACCACTATCATTAAGCCATTGTAATCTATAAGGTTCTGGATGTTTAATTGTTTTCTAGCCTAATTTATCAACTACAATATTACTTATCACATTAGTACAACTCCCACTATCTATAATCATGCTACAAATTTTACCTTGTATTTCGCAGCGAGTATGGAAGATGTTTTCTCTTTGTATCTGCTCTTCATCTTTATAGACAGCAAGTACTCTCCTTGAAACCAAGCTCAACTCAGCATTAGATGTATCTACAGGTTCGGCTTCATCTTCATTGCAATCCTCCTCTCGCTCGGTTTCAGCTCCACTTTCTTCACTTGCGGATTCCAGCTCACCATCACCCTTTAATACCATGATTCTTCTATTTGGGCATTGGCTGGATATGTGTCCTCTTCCTTGGCACTTAAAACAAATTATTTCTCTAGATTTTTAAGGTTTAGGATCAGATTTTATCTCACCTCTAAGTGCTTGGACAGATTCGGTCTTGACCTCCCTTCTTGGCCGGTTGGTAGATTCTTCTCCTAATTTCGGCCTCAACTTGTTTTCATAAGTGGAATTGTTTTTCCAGCCACTTGAACTTGTCCTTCCACTGCTAGAAACTCCTCTAAACCGTGTACTAACACCCCTCCTCTTGAATTGGTTCTTAAGCTTAATGGCTACATGCAACATCTCCTCCAATTCCAAGTATTGTTGTAATTCAAGTTGGTTGGCAATGTCACGGTTCAAGCCACCAAGAAATCTCGCCATTGTTGCTTCTCTATCCTCATTCATATTCAGCCTCATCATTAACATCTCCATCTCTTTGTAATAATCCTCCACGGACCTACTTCCTTGAGACAAAGATTGAAGCCTTTGATGCAGCAACCTTTGGTAATGAGATGGCACAAACCGCTTTCTCATGGCTCCTTTCATTTGACGCCATGTTGTAATCAAGTCATCACCAACCCTTCTTCAGGTGCTTTGCTCATTTATCCACCATTGGAGTGCATAATGGCCAAACTCCATTGCTGCCAACTTCACCTTCTTACTTTCCGAATAGTTGTGGCAGTCAAAAATCATCTCCATTTTTTCTTCCCACTCCAAATAAGCTTCGGGATCACTTTTACCCATAAAAGGTGGGATATTAACCTTGATATTTCCCAAATCTTCATCTATATCTTCCCTCCTATATCTCCCACGGCCAGCTCTATCTTGGACAGCAAAGGTTTCGTCCATACCTTCCTCAAAATCACCGTCGAATGGCTCCTCATCAAAATCCTCTCTCGGCCTCTCGCGACCTCCTCGTCCTCCATGGAATTCTGGCCTATTTCATGTATTCGGCCTTCCTTGTGAGGCTTCTAGTCTTCCCACTCTTTGATTTACATGCTCAAATTGAGCACTAACCCGCTGTATTGATTCCAAAATAGCTCTCATGTCCACTTGGTCTCCACTCCCGGTAGCTCGGTCATCGCCATGGAATGCTATGGACTCTTCCTCATTGATCCTCAAGGGTGGATCCCCTCTTCTTATTCTAGAATTTGCCATGTTAGTAAAATACTGCAAAAATAAAATAAATCCTCACAATATTCACTCCCTCACGTGTTTCACTCAAACAAGGTCTCGACACTCGTGTTTGCACACTAGTTTCGGCTTTTACCCTCTTTTAAGCTCACACACTCTTGCCTTTTTCCACTCAATGAATTATCTCAAAGTTCTAATTAAAACACCCACAAAACAGCAATTAGATCACTAGTATGTTTTAATTAAACTTATCAACAAAACAGTAGCAAAAAGTAGGCAATACCGAAAGAATCCAACAAATCCTAATTTTTCAGCTTTCTAGACAAGAAAACACAAAATAATGAGTTCAAGAATAAAATTCCAGTAAAAGAAATTCAAATACGATCCAGAATCAAAGAGAACAAAAATATAGAAAAGTGTTGGTTGTTGTTCTTGTAATTCAAGTTTTGTATCAATTCCTTTAACTAATTTTAATCCAAAAAATTTAATCACCCAAAATCCAAATATCCAGCAGCAAGAATAATTTCCCAGCAACTCAAATATTGAATAAATAATCAAAAACCAGCAGCTCTAACAAATTTCCAGCAAACAACTCAAACTCCAACAAACTGAAATATCTTTTTTTTATTTTTTATATTCGACTTTACCTCTTTTTTTTTTTTTTTCACTCACAGAACACAAACAACTGCAGTAGCAAGAATAATTACCAAAATTGCAATTCCAACTCCAAAACAAACACCAAACCCGTGACCTTCAAATAAACAAAATGTGCAGTTTTTTTTTTTTTTTTAAATGTTGCCGCAAACTTCTTTTTTTTTTTTTTGAATATATGAATGCAAATATTTAAGAATAAAACAGCAAAAAAAAAAAAATCAACAAAACCAAATTAACAAGAACAATGACAAAAGACAACCAACAAACTAGGAAACAAAAATACGATAAAACTAGGAAATCCTAATTCAACTAGGAATGAATTTTTTTTTTTTTTTTAAGATGCTGAACGTGTATAGGATGGATGCAACCTTAACCTAATGCTAAAATTGCAGAATAACACAAAAACAAATAAAGCAAATAAAGATAGATCAAACCTGAACAAAATTTTAGCTCTGATACCAAATGATACGAACCTAGGACGACCTGCTCCTAAACCCGTATTATATTAGCCCGAATCTTTAATTAAGTTTAAGTTCTAATAGAATGGACCTCAACCCCTAACCAACCTGTGGTTAGAAACCTTGGTATAATGTAGACGCCACAATAGGGGATGGAAAACCTATTGATAAGTCAAGCTAAAACAACCAATTCTCTAATGGTGTTTTAGGTGTTCTCAACGAACAAATAGATAATTAATCTCACAAGTATTTTCTTAATCAAATCAAAGTTTTCAAAGTTATATTATTAATGGAAAAAAGCCTTTAAATAGGCTTTGAAAGAAACAAAATAAACCCTAAAAACCCTAGGAAAAACCGGCCACACAATGAAGAAGTCTACCTTGGCCGAAACTTTCCTTTTCCTAATCTAATTTGGATTAATTAATTCCTTTATTTTGAATTAGGAATTAATTAATTTACAATGAAAATAATAAAATAATAACTTTCCCAATCTTATTTGTCCAGAAAATAAATAAATAGAAACTAAAAATAATGGTAGTTTCCTAAAACAAAAAGTAGAATAAAATTAGGGAACTAAAACACTAGCTTTTTTGACTAAATTGACTTTGACCAATCTTTGACCAAAGTGAGCTCCAAATCAGCTTCAATATGCTTTGTAGGATGCCAAATAAGCTTATTGTGAAGTTCCTCACGTTGCCCTTGCTTGGAAGTATGAGAAAAGGCTAATACAGTAAAATACAGTAAAGCCAGCAAGGAATACAGCAAATCCGGCCTTTCCTTCTCCTTGTGCGCAAACCACCTTGTTGGTCGGCTTTGAAGCTGCTTTGGCTGGTTTCTATTACTCATCCTCCATATGAATTGAACCCATAAATATGGGGTTTCAAATCATACAACCCGGCCTCCTTATTATCACCAAAAACGTCACCCGACCCTGTTTTGGCTTCTATTGCTTGTATGAGTAAAACAGGCCTTTGTTCTTTAGATGTGGCCAACCCCTCTTGACTATGACTTATTCCTTGTATGAAGACAGCAAGATTGTCCTTGAACTTCTTGGCTTGGGCCCTAGTGATCGGTCCCACCTTCATTTGTATTGGGTCAACACCCCAGCGGGTTGGCGGTCGAGCAGTCTCGGCTGGATTCGCATCAATTGGGATCTTCATAAAGTTGATCATTATGAGTGTTACGACGAATTTGATTGGGAAGTCCAGTGGCAAAAAGAAGAAGATTCATTATCGTTATCTAGTCTAAATTGGTGAAATGACAGAATCCATAAAAATTATTCAACAGGCTCTGGAAGGAATTCCGGGAGGGCCATATGAGAATTTAGAAATTTGATACTTTGATAGAGAAAAAAAATCCCAAATGGAATGATTTTGAATATCGATTTATTAGTAAAAAACCTTCTCCTACATTTGAATTACCGAAACAATAACTCTATGTTAGAGTTGAAGCCGCAAAAGGAGAATTGATAATTTTTCTGATAGGGGATCAGGGTGGTTTTCCTTGGAGATGGAAAATTCGCCCGCCAGGTTTTATCAATTTGCACATTCTTCCTCAGTTTGTTAAAAGAATGATATTAGCTAATATTATGACGATACTAGGTAGCATAGATATCATTATGGGAGAAGTTGATAGTTGAAATGATAATTGATACGATAGAAGTACAAGATATCAATTATTTTTCTTGATTGGAGTTTTTCAAAGAGGTCTACGGAATTATATGAGCCTTTATTCCTATTTTTACTCTTGTATTGGGAATCACAATAAGTGTAGTGGTAATTGTATGGTTAGAAAGAAAAATATCCGTAGGACTGCAGCAACGTATTGGACATGAATACACTAGCCTTTTGGGAGTTCTTCAAGTTCTAGCAGATGGGACAAAACTTCTTTTCAAAGAAAATCTTCTTCCGTCGGGAGGAGATACCCATTTATTTAGTATCGGACCATCCATAGCAGTCATATCAATTTTAGTAAGCTATTTACTAGTTCCTTTTGGCTATCACCTTGTTTTAGCGGATCTTAATATCGGTGTTTTTTTATGGATTGCCATTTCCAATATTGCTCCCATTGGACTTCTTATGTCAGGATACGGGTCAAATAATAAATATTCTTTTTTAGGCGGTCTACAAACTGCTCCTTAATCAATTAGTTATGAAATACCATTACCTTTATGTGTGTTATCAATATCTCTACGTGTGATTCGTTGAGACATAAATTTTTCTCTATTCCTTCCTCTCTATTCTTTTCTTTCTAGGAAAGGGGTAGAATGAATTGAGTAGATATCTTCATTTTTTTATTCATTATTCGGATTGATGAACTAAACTAGATCGTTGGATGAGTGAAAGGGAACAACTTCTATATAAATTCATAGTAAAGATATTGAGTCTCATTTTCTATGTATAAGAGTTTGAGAGTTGAGTAGAAATAAACAGAAGCAGAAGCATCCATTTACCCCAAGATTGGTTGATTGGTGATCCTGACTTGAAGCGGGCTTAAAAGATCAACTGTATTGAGTTTTCACTATCGTTTGTATGTATTTTCATACATGTATTACCATAAAAGAAAAGGCGATTGAACAAAAAGGAGTGGATAGGTAGAAACACCAAGATACGCAAAGGATTAGTAACGTAGATCCTGTAAATTATCCAAAAGTAGACATTTCTACATAATATACAAAGAATACTAATTGGGGCTTTAAGGCAGTACTCCCCACGATTCCGATCCAGAGTATGCTCCTATCCGCTGATTAAATAAATTACTATTAGGAACAAGATAGTTCCTTTTTTGATTTTGTAAGCCCCTTTTTTTAAAAAACAGAAAGAAGAATAGGAACAAAAAAAAAAAAAAAGAAAGGTATACAAAAGAATAAACACAATATCTTTTTATTCTTTTTTTCTTTTATCAAGATTTATATCGATACAATTCGTGTCATAATTCATGAATTAATGTAATATATAATTCTTTAACAATATTGATTTTTTTTACAATGAGTATTTTATTGAAGAATCAAGTTATTACTCAACAAAGAAAAATTTAAATGATTATGGAAATTTTTAAAAAAATGATGAGATCAATTCAGAAGTATTTTTTTTATCATTAATTCAATTTCTTGATTTATTAAATTAATAATAAATTGAATTGTTTATTATTCATTATTAATATTAAGCACACTAATTATTATTTTTTAATTTATTAAAACATAACAGATAGAATTCAATTGGTCTAATTTTGGACCGTATGATAAATTTGAATCTTATCTATTGTATAACCAAGCATTGCAAGATAAAAGGACTCGGTCTTTAGATTTTTTTATGGCCCTTTAGGAGCCGTGTGAGGTGAAAATCTCATGTACAGTTTTGGAATAGCGATGGAAACAGTGATGGTAGCGCCGACTATGATTATCCAATAGTTCAAGTACAGTTGATATAGTTGAGGTGCAATCAAAATATGGTTTTTGGGGATGGAATTTGTGGCGTCAACCTATAGGGTTTATTGTTTTTCTAATTTCTTTCCTAGCAGAATGTGAGACATTGCCTTTTGATTTACCAGAAGCAAAAGAAGAATTAGTAGCAGGTTATCAAACCGACTATTCGGGGATAAAATTTGGTTTATTTTATGTTGCTTCCTATCTAAACCTATTAGTTTCATCGTTATTTGTAATAGTTCTTTACTTGGGCAATTGGAATATCTCTATTCCGTATATATTTGTTTCGGAGCATTTTGAAATAAATTAATGATATGAGGTTTTTGGGGCGACAATTGGTATCTTTATTACATTAGCTAAAATTTATTTATTTTTTTGTTTATTCATATCGCAACAAGATGGACTTTACCTAGGATAAGAATGGACCAACTATTGAATCTTGGATGGAAATTTATTTTACCTATTTCTCTCGGTAATCTATTATTAACAACTCCTTTCCAACTCTTTTTACTATAAAGGAATATGATATTCTATATTCACAACTTGGCTTAAACAAAAGAAATAAACAAACATCAAATTATTCATATATATTCATGATATGTTCCCTACGGTAACTGGGTTAATGAATTATAGTTAACAAACAGTACGAGCTGCAAGGTACATTGGTCAAAGTTTCATGATTACCTTATCCCAAGCAAATCGTTTACCTATAACTATTCAATATCCTTATGAAAAATTAATCACTGAGAAGTGTTTCCATGGTCGAATCCATTTTGAGTTTGATAAATGTATTGCTTGTGAAGTATATATTTGTGTGTGTCCTATAGATCTACGCATCATGGATTGGAAATTGGAAACTGATATTCGCAAGAAACCATTGCTTAATTACAGTATTGATTTCGGAATCTGTATACTTTGTGGTAATTACGTTGAGTATTGTCCAGCAAATTGTTTGTCCAGCAAATTGTTTATCAATGACTAAAGAATATGAACTTTCTACTTGTGATCGTCATGAATTAAATTATAATCAAATTGCTTTAGGTCGTTTACCAATATCAGTAATTGACGATTATACAATTCGAACAATTTTGAATTAGCCTCAAACAAAAAATAAGTAACTCCCTTGGTTCAAGAAAATTTTCAAATTACTAAGTGCTAAGGTTCCTTCCGTTTTGGTAATAATCACGTCTTAATTTGGATTGAAAATCGAGTAATTAATGTCTATATAATTATTTTGAAATATAGTTTCGGATTTGAACTACTCTTTCTTTAAGATAAAGAATGAAATTAGTCCAATATCTGTACCCACATTAATTCACATTGTCGAGGATTTCATTCAATTAGGATGTCCCAATTGGGTTATATAATGTTGGCTTTAGGTATGAGGTCTTATTGAGCGGCTTTATTTCATTTGGTTACTCATGCTTATTCGAAAGCATTGTTGTTTTTAGTATACGCATCAATTATTCATTCCATGGAAAAAACTGTTGGATATTCTCCAGATAAAAGCTAGAATATGGTTGTTATGGGTGGTTTACGAAAACATGTACCAATTACAAAAACTGCATTTTTATTAGGTACACTTTCTCTATGTGATATTCCACCCCTTGCGTGTTTTTGGTCCAAAGATGAAAGTCTTAATGATAGTTGGTTATATTCACCGATTTTTTCAATAATCTCTTGTTCCACAGCTGGCTTAACTGCATCCAAACTTACAGTGGAAAAAAAAAAATAGCTCGTTCTATTCAATATCTCTATGGGGTAAAGAAGGGCAAAAAATTATTAAAAAAATGTTACTTTATTAACTTTATTAACAATGAATAATAATGAAAGGGCTCTTTTTTTTTTTTTTTTCTAAAAAGACATATCGATTTGATAGTAATCTAAGAAGCATGATGCACCCATTTATTACTATTAGTCATTTTGGAACCAAAAATGCTTTCTCATATCCACAGGAATCAGAGAATACTATGCTATTTCCTATGCTTGTATTAGTACTATTTCCTTTGTTCATTGGATTCATAGGAATTCCTTTCTTCAATCAATTCAATCAAGAATCGATGGATTTGGATATATTATCAAAATTGTTAAATCTAACGATAAACCTTTTACATCCAAATCCAAATACTTCTATGGATTTGTATGAATTTATTTCAAACGCAACTTTTTCATTTAGTATGGATCTTTTTGGAATCCTTATAACGTCTTTTTTATATAAGCCAGTTTATTCCTCTTTACAAAATTTGAATTTCTTTAATTCATTTGTTAAAAGTATTCCTAAAAAAGGAAATTTTTTTTAGGAAAAACTATTAAATGGGAGATATAAAATGTTTTTTATGCAATATGCTTAACTAAAGGTATAAGAGGATTGGCTCAACTAACTCATTTTTTTTATAAACGAATAATTGATGGAATACGAATGGTATCAGTATTGCGAGTTTTTTCGTAGGGGACGGTATGAAATATGTGGGGGAGGTCAAATTGATGGAATTTGGTGTAGGTTTATCTTGTTGTGCCCTAGAGCACAATCATTCAAGGTGTTAGTCAAGAATGATTGTTGTTAGTTCTTGGTTCTTGATTTTGTTTTTTTTCGGTTTGTTAAGGTTTTGTTTCTAGTTTTAATGGAGGTTTAGGGTTCTTGAGAAGGTTGTTAGCTTTTGGGAAGAAGAAGAAACCAAAATGCAGTAGTTCAGAGAGAGAGCCAAAATTGTTTTTCAAAATTTTTGAATATTTTTCTCAACGTTTTCATTACAATTTTCATACTTTTAAATACATAAAAAAGACAATAATACATGCTGCCATATTGAGTAATAAATACAAAAGCATTAAAAGTAACCAACGAAGCCAAACTACCTTAACTAACTCTAATCAATGTGTTGCGCATGCAAGAAACCTTCTTTAATGGGCAGTTCAGCTTGTCTGAGGTATTTGAATTTGAAAACCAGCTCCATTTGACTTTAAAATTGGAGGGAAGCCTTTTTGAATATTAAACTGTGTTCTAGCCAAAAATCAAATAAAACAAAGTCCATTTACCCATTGAAAAATAATCAAACCCGAGGCAGTTTTGGCCCAGTTTTCTGGGCAACAAAACTGCATAAGGGTCAAATTGTTTAGGGCTTAACTCAGCCTTCCCAGCTCCAAATTGGGCCATTCTTTTTGCTGATGCTTCCTCTGCATTTCTAGTTTATTATATCCAAAATTCATATCCAAATCCCAAGCCTTATTCAAATGGCATCCAAGGAAGTGGACTTATGTTGCTGGAAATACAATTCCAGCAACTAGACAAAAAGGCCCTAAGCTTTAGTTAATGAGCTTAGGGCATTACAAAAAAAGATATTGTTCTTAAAAATTATAAGATAAAGTAAAATGCATAAACATAAATAATGTTTGGTCTTTGATGTTGCAAAACAAAGAGTGCAAGTGTAACCGAACTACCTTGCACATTGTGGCAAGATCACCACATTTCAACACGAATTTCTTCCCATCTCTTAGTCTATATATCTTATGTATTGATTTTTTTATTAATTTACTTTTTATTTTCTTTTCATTTATAAAAAAAAGATTTAAAAAAAAAACCCAACTCAACTTAAGTTAACTCAAGTTAACTTAATCAATTATTTAATTTATAGATTAAAACTAAACTTATAGTCAAAAAGAATATTAACAAGAGGTTTTTCAACCCAGAGTAGATTTTTTTTCTATAAATATTTCTAACTTTGAATTTTCTTGATTTTCATTCCCATCTATATAATAAATTTCATAAATGGGTCAATTTTTACAGCATGTCTCTTCAAAATGGAATTCATCCTTTGTTTTTTCCTTTCCATTCACTCATATCTCTTATGTTTCATCAATTTTTTCCAGATCCTCCTTTTCTTCCAAAAAAAAGGAAGGAGAAGGATCTTCTTTGGTGGATCTCTCTTGTTCCTGTTTAGTCCCCCTCGTTTTTGAAGTTGTTCCTATTTCTACATCTGTTTCTTCCTCACTTTTCCCCCCCTTCTTCCATTTTTTAGGTTTCTTTCAGTTTCTTAGTAACAATAGGTATTCTGCCTAAATAGTAGACATATGTAATAAATAAAAGAATACTAAAGATTCGAACCGTAGAATTTCTCAATTATGACACAAGGTACTTATTAGATCTAATAAGTACATTAGATCTAATAGAATTGTTTTGTTGTATCCAGAATAATACCAATCCAACCCATTTCATGAATAAAATGTGACCAATTAACCAACCAACAAAACTACTTGTTACAAATAACATCTTGTTGTTTCATCGAAACATATAAATGTTGACTAATTTGACTGACATTGGACTTGGTAAAATGAAATGGTTGAATAATTGAAAAATGAGATTATTCAGGAATACACATTGAATGCTAAGATTACGCATTGAATTTCTATTAGTAGATCCATAATCAAAAAAGTGTTTGTGATTGTTCCATAAGAAATGAAACAAAAGATACGGTAGAGCTAGGATAGTTATTGTATGAGGTCTACCAAATGCTAGATGCAGAGGCACATAATAGATCAATATGAACATCATGAGCTATCTTGTAATAAAATCGATTGTTGCTGATACTTTCTTCTTGGTTCCTTCTTCCCCTTTTTCCATAACGCGAGCTCGAGAAGGAAGAGATAAGAAGGCCCTATGGTGAATGTGGTTAGAAATCCATAATAGAGTCCGACCAGAACGAATTGATTATCTTCATGCATAAGGATACTAGATTACCTAGTATAAAAGATTTAAAAATCATCACAAACCTCCCTTTTTATTTTCTATTGGAATTTATGGATTATTATATAATGATTTTTAAACATTCCATCTATATATAAAAATAGAAAGAGATAGACTAGAAATGACATCTCTTATCTCAATGACACCAAAGGGATATTAAATGAATGGAATTGGGATATGGATGGAATATAATGAAATAGAGCCACTTTTGGTTTCCCTATGAAATAAGGCATGGAACGGAGCCATTATGAAGAAGTTCTAGGAGTTACAAAGGAAACTTTGAGCTCATATTGGTTATGGGTTGAGAACGGGAATTAAACTTTATGAGATCTAACTGACTGGTCATAGGTTCAAATCCTACTTGGGGAGATTTGATTCATTTCGAATTCAAGAATTCGGAACGAAAGGGCTCGCTTTGACCATTAAGAGTAGGTAACTCATTCCTTGTGTCTTTGTTTCTATTGCATTCTATCTCATCGTATCACTTTATGTTCTGTGATATTTGAGAATCGCCGTCAATACCTCGGCGTAGGCCTGGGATAATCCTTTGTTCCATAATCTAGGGCTATTTACAACTATCCAATTAAGAATTCTCATATGTACTAGGAAATGCATCAAAGATGTAGTCATTGATTTGCCCGGTAGGCCATAATTACCGCGAGAAAACATATTAATGACGAGAAATGCATTTTTTCTATGCTACTAATACTTGTACTTTCTCTGCTATTCTGTCCAATACTGCCTGAGGAAGAATTACAGGGCATAAAACAAAAAAAAAATGTTGATTTAGGCTTCGAGCCGGGCATACTATATTTAATTGATCCATCATTAATGATAAATAAAAAGAAAGAAAAAAGAAAGAGTAAGGCTGTTCCATTTTGACAAAAGATCCATGCCCAAATTCCATAGCTTCGGGTCCGCAATCCCGGTCATGATTTTCTTACCCCCAAAGGGAAAGGTCCTTCCCTTTTTGGCCAGTTCTGGGCAAGGAGGGATTCGAACACTCGACACCATGGTTCATAGCCACGTGCTCTAATTCTCTAAGCTACGAGCCCCACCTTGTCTCCACTGAATCTGCTCTCGGGAGTACCCTAAAAAAAAAGGAACCTTTCCTCTCTCTAGTCATTTCTGTTGAAATGTGGTGATCTTGCCATAATGTGCAAGGTAGTTCGGTTACACTTGCACTCATTGTTTTGCAACATCAAAGACCAAACATTATTTATGTTTATGCATTTTATTTTATCTTGTAATGTTTAAGAACAATATCCTTTTTGTAATGCCCTAAGCTCATTATCTAGCTTAAGGCCTTTTTTGTCTAGTTGCTGGAATTGTATTTCCAGCAACATAAGTCCACTTCCTTGGATACCGTTTGAAGTAGGTTTGGGATTTGGACCTGAATTTTGGATATGATAAACTAGATATGCAGAGGAAGAAGCACCAAAAATAATGGCCCAATTTGGAGCTGGGAAGGCTGAGTTAAGCCCAAAACAATCTAACCCTTGTGCAGTGTTGTTGCCCAGAAAACTGGGCAAAACTGCCTCGGGTTTGATTACTTTTGAATGGGTAAATGGACTTTGTTTTATCTGGTTTTTGGGTATAACATATTTTAATATTCAAAAAGGCTTCCCTCCAATTTTCAAGTCAAATGGAGCTGTTTTTCAAATTCAAATGCCTTAGCCAAGCTGAACTGCCCATTAAAGAAGGTTTCTTGCATGCCCAGCACATTGATTAGAGTTAGTTGAGGTAGTTTGGCTTGGTTGGTTACTTTTAATGCTTTTGTATTTATTGCTCAATATGGAAGCATGCCTTATTGTCTTTTTGATGTATTTAAAAGTATGAAAATTGTAATGAAAAACGTTGAGAAAGAAAATATTCAAAAAACAGATTTTGAAAAACAACATTTTTGGCTCTCTCTCTCTCAACTACTACATTTTTGGTTTCTTCTTCTTCCCAAAAGCTAACAACCTTCTCAAGAACCCTAAACCTCCATTAAAACCAGACACAAAACCTAAACAAACCCAAAAAAAAAAAAACAAAATCAAGAACCAACAACAATCATTCTTGACTAACACCTTGAATGATTGTGCTCTAGGGTACCACAACATAAACCTACACCAAATTCCATCGTGGTATCAGAGCATAGTGTAATTTCTTAGGACCTTGTGAGCTTTCATCCTAGACCATTTTATTTGTGAGAGGATCCCCCACCTAAAGCCTTCCAACCAAAACCAAAACCTCCCAAAAAGACTAGTTGAAACTCACCAAAACACCACCACCCGAGAGCTTGTTCTTGTGTCCATTTTTCAAAACTTTTCAAAAACCATTTTTTCAAATGGCCTCACAATCCTTTGCAACCCCAACACCACCTAAGTTTGAAGGACAAAACTATTCCATTTGGAGTATAAAAATGAAAGCCTACGTTCAAGCCTTTGGTTTAAGGGAAGTCATAGAAGAAGGTTATGTAGTGGAGGAGTTGAGAGCTAATGCAACCCAAGCATAAAGAAATGCACATGAGGCCGAAGTTGCCAAGGGGTTCAAGGCCCTCACTGCCTTGCACTCCTCCATGAGTGATTCCATTTTTACAAGGCTAATGTCATGCACAAGTGCTAGAGAGGTTTGGATAAAGCTTCAAGAGGAGTTCCATGGAAATACTAGAACTCGGCAAATGCAAGTTTTAAACCTAAGAAGAGAGTTTGAGACCTTGAAGATGAAGGAGAATGAGCTTGTCAAGGATTTCATGGAAAGGATGCTCAAAGTGGTAAATCAAATTCGGGTCCTTGGTGAGCAATTGACAGATCAAAGGGTAGTAGAGAAAGTATTGGTGAGCTTACCCGAAAGGTTTGAAGCTAAGATTTCCTCCCTTGAAGAATCTAGAAATCTTAGTGAAATAACCTTGAGTGAGCTCATCAATGCTCTTCAAGCAACCGAACAAAGGAGACCCATTAGAAAGGAGGAGACAATAGAGAGTGCATTCTATGGTGGCCACGACAACAAAAAGAAGATTAAAGGAAGGAAGAGCAACAACACCAACCAAACCGGTTTTACAACGAACAACAACAAAAATGGATGGAATCAACAACAACAATAATAAAGCCATCAAAATCGAGGAGGGCATCCACCTTGCCCTCATTGCAAGAAGCTTGGACATCCACCATCCAAGTGTTTTTGGAGGCCGGATGCATCTTGTGAAAGATGTGGAGGAAAAGGCCACATTGCCAAAGTATGCAAGCAAAGGAGACAACAAGCCAATGTGGTTAATGAAGAAGCCGAGAACCTATTTGTGGCCACATGCCTTAAAGCCACAAGTAGTGGTCTCGGTTGGCTTGTGGATAGTGGTTGCTCTCACCACATGAGTTTCCAAAAGGATGCCTTTGTGGAGCTTGACCGAAACCACAAAACCAAAGTGAAGATTGGTGATGGCCGGTTCATGAAAGTAGAAGGCAAAGGAGATGTGTGCTTGAACACCAAGGAAGGTACCAAAATTATAAAAAATGTGCTATATGTTCCTAGTTTGTGTGAAAACTTGCTTAGTTTAGCACAATTGGTAGAAAGAGGCTTTGCTTTAAATTTTGCAAAAGATGGATGTATCATATATGATGCTTGTGGTAATGAGCTGTTTAAGGTACCATTGAAGAAAAAAAGCTATAGATTGGACCTAGTTAAGAATGAACAAGCCTTAAAAACCAAAATGGAGTCCATGTCTCAACTTTGGCATAAAAGGCTTGGGCATTCTAGCTATGGTGCCATGAAAAACACCAATGCCATTGTGTAGGACATGCCAAAGATTGATGAAGATGCTGTTTGGGATTGGACAAAGGAGGAGCTTGTTGTCCATGAAGATAATGCTCGGTTGGATGATGGAGAAGAAGAAACCAATGACAATGACAATGAAGAAAATGAAGATGATGAGGAGGATGCACTTGAGACCATTGGAGTCGAATTGGAGATTGGAGATAGTGTTAGAGGAGAAAGGCCATTGTTCGAAATATATGAGAGGTGCAATGTTGCCTTGAGTGATCCTACCAATGCTCAAGAAGCTATGCAAAAGAAAGAGTGGATGGAGGCCATGCAAACCGAAATGGATATGATAGAAAAGAATGAAACTTGGTCTTTGGTTTCTAAACCTAAAAACAAGAAACCAATTGGTGTAAAGTGGATCTTTAAAACCAAGTTCAACCCGGATGGAACAATATGCAAGCACAAGGCAAGGCTTGTGGGATAAGGCTATGCCCAATAAGCGGGTGTAGATTATGGAGAGACGTTTGCACCGGTTGCAAGAATGGAGACCATAAGGCTCATCCTATCCATCTCGGCCTCAATGTCATGGAAGGTGTACCACCTTGATGTAAAGTCGGCTTTCTTGAATGGTGTGCTTCAAGAGGAGGTTTATGTCAAGCAACCCGAGGGCTTCATTGTTCAAGGACATGAGGACAAAGTCTACCATCTACACAAGGCACTTTACGGGTTAAAGCAAGCACCTAGGGCTTGGTATGGCAACATTGATGGTTACTTGACCTACCAAGGCTTTAGGAGGAGTCCAAATGAGCCAACACTACACATAAGGAATGAAGAAGGCATGATTGTTATCTCACTCTATGTGGATGATTTGTTGGTCACGGGTGAAAATGAAAAGAATGTGGAAGTTTTGAAAAATGAACTTGAAAAGGAGTTTGACATGTCAAGCCTTGGTGAAATGAATTACTTCCTTGGAGTGGAAGTGATGCAATGCTCTAGGGGTATTTTCATATATCAAGAGAAATACATCAAAGATCTTTTGAAAAAGTTCAACCTTGATGAATGCAAGCCAATGTCAACACCAATGAGCCAAGGAGACAAATACAAGAAGGAGGATGGCACACCAAAGGTAAACCCGACTGATACGAACCTAGGACGACCTGCTCCTAAACTCGTATTATATTAGCTCGGATCTTAATCAAGTTTTAGTTCTAATGGAATGGACCTCAACCCCTAACCAACCTGTGGTTAGAAACCTTGGTATAATGTAGACGCCACAATAGGGGATGGAAAACCTATTGATAAGTCAAGCTAAAACAACCAATTCTCCAATGGTGTTTTAGGTGTTCTCAAAGAACAAAGAGATAATTAATCTCACAAGTATTTTCTCAATCAAATCAAAGTTTTATTCATATTGATAACCAGACATTTAAATAGGCTACAAAGCCACGAAATAAAACCCTAGAACATAAAGAAAACCAGCCACCACACATAAAGAAACCTAGTTGGCTGAAACTATACTTCCTTTCCTAATCTAAGTTTGATTAATTAATTCCTTTATATTAAATTAGGAATTAATTAATTTACAATGGAAAGAATAAAATAAAAACCTTCCCAAAGTTATTTTTCCAGAAAATAAATAAATAAAAGCCAAAAAGTAATGGTAGTTTCCTAAAACAAAAAGTAAAAGCAAATTAGGAAACTAAAAATGCTAGCCTTTTTGATCAAGTTGACTTTGATCAATCTTTGACCTCTTTGAGCTTCAAATCAGCTTCTAGATTCTTTTTAGGATGCCAAATAAGCTGAATATGAAGTCCCACACGTTGCCCATGCTTGGAAAAATAAGAAAAGGCTAATACAGTAAAATACAGTAAAGCCAGCAAGCAATACAGCAAATTCGGCCAAATTGTTGATGCTGTCCGTACAAGCCCTTTTTTGATTGCATTTGAGGCTGCTTTACTTGATTCCATGACCTATTAGGAATATGTATTGAACCCATAAAGGATTGGAACCATTTCATGCTTCCCGGACTCCAAAAATGTACCAAAATCGTCACCCGCGTCCGTATCGGCTTCCACCACTTGGATGCTTAGAATAGGCTTTGTATCTTCAAGTATGGACAAGCTCTGTTGATATTGATTACCCCCTGTATAAATACTCCCAGGTTGTCCTTAAATCTCTTAATTTGAGCTCTTGTGATTGGCCTAGTCTTCATCCGTGTCAAGTCAGCACCCCAGCGGGTTATCGGTGGAGCGGGCTCGGGTGGAATCACATCATTCCCCTCCTCTTGAAAAGGATTTGTCCTCAAATCAAGATCATCACCTGCAGAAAAAGGAGTTAAATCAGCAACATTAAATGCAGCACCCATGTTATACTCACCCGGTAAATCAAGCTTGTAGGCATTCTTGCTATTCGGCTCCTAAACTTGAAAAAGTCCATCCATAGGCGGCATGAGCTTTAACTTTCTTTGTTTAGGAAACCTTTCCTTTCGTAAGTGCAACCAAACCAATTCTCCTGGGTCAAATACTATTACAACAAAATCTAGAAATACATGCTCATTATGGTAAAAATTACACTTTTTAAAGTTAGCAAACAACATTTCCTAAATTTTCAAATTACCACTAAGTAAAGCTCTCAACAATGCAGATAAAGTTCTATGCAATAAAGACATCTTTAAATTAGTATCTTTAAAATTCATGGTCAGCAATGATTTCTTATTCATAATTACTTTATTAACATCGCCAAAGCTAAGATAAAAATTTATAATTTTCCTTTCTTGTCTTCCTTTTCCTTTCTCACTCACGGCCATCTCACCTTCCTCACTCTCGCCTTTTGCACCAAATTTCTCACTCTTGGTTTTATTAAAATTTTTCCACACAACCTGAGTATTAGAAGACTTACCTTGGACAGCAAGCTCACCTTTTCGCTCTTGATTGGATGGTAGTCCACTTGGAACTTCATTTGGGAAGACATCTTCAAATTCCTTCAAAAGAGAAATCATTGAACTTGGCAATTCAAGTTCTTCAAAGTTAGTTTGATCATTAAAATAATTTTCTTCATAAATCATGACCAGCAAAGGTTTCTTACACTGAATAACCTTATTAATATCCCCTAAACTCAAATAAAAGTTGCTACTTGACCTTTCTTTTCTTTCTTTTTCTTTTTCCCCTTTGCATTGGCACAAACTTTCGAATTTCCCTTCCTTCTCCAAGCTCTCGGGTTTGCCACTTTCTTTCCCCTCTCTTTCGGTTTTTCCTTGATCTTTCCACACAATACGAGTCTTAGAAACCTTACCATGATCAGCAACCTCATTCTTACCTTCCTGAAAAAATGGTGAAGCCGTTGGTGCCATACTTGCTTTTTCCTTGAGCTTTTCGGCTTCTCTCCTTTGTTGCATTTGTAATTGGTCTTTGTAAACCTCTTTAGGAGATAATGGTTCCAGCTTGACCTTCTTCCCTTTAAACCTGAAAACAATACTATTTTCTCGATCAAAATGAGTAGCATCTTTATCAAATTGCCATGGCCTACCTAATAGTATATGTCCAGCAATCATGGGTACAATATCACATAAAACTACATCCTCATATCTTCCTATATTAAATTTTACTTTGGCTTGTTTATTTACTTTTATTTCACCACTATCATTAAGCCATTGTAATCTATAAGGTTCTGGATGTTTTATTGTTTTTAAGCCCAAGTTATCAACTACAAGGTTACTTATTACATTTGTACAACTTCTACTATCAATAATCATACTACAAATCTTACCTTCAATTTCACATCGGGTGTAGAAGATGTTCTCTCTTTGAATTTCATCCTCATCTTTGTATGCAGCAAGTACTCTCCTAGAAAGCAAGTTTAATTCAGCATTGGATGCTTGCAAGGTTTCGGGTTCATCCTCCAAGTCCTCCTCCTCTTGCTTGGCTTCATCCTCACTTTCTTCACTTTTTGATTCTAGCTCGTCCTTGCCCTTTAACACCATGATTCTTCTATTCGGGCATTGGCTAGTGATGTGTCCTCCTCCTTGGCACTTAAAGCACACAATATCATGAGTTTTAGAAGGTTTAGCATCTAATTTTACCTCGTTCTTTGGTGCTTGGACAGATTCGGTTCTAGTCTCCTTCTTTGGCCAATTTGAACTTTCTTCTTTGACTTTCGGCGTTTGCTTGCATTCATAGATGGGATTGTTCCTCCAGCCACTGGAATTGGACCTTCCACTGTTGGAAACACCTCCAAACCATGATCTTACACCCCTCCTCTTGAATTGATGCTCTAATTTAATAGCCACATGCAACATCTCCTCCAATTCCACATATTGTTGCAATTCTAGTTGATTAGCTATTTCACGATTCAAACCACCAAGAAACCTTGCCATGGTTGCTTCCCTATCTTCATTCAAGTTCAATCTCATCATAAGCATCTCCATCTCCTTGTAATAATCCTCCACGGATCCATGTCCTTGAGATAAAGATTGAAGTGTTTGATGCAGCAATCTATGATAGTGTGATGGTACGAATCGCTTCCGCATGGCTCCTTTCATTTGTCGCCATGTAGTAATCAAGTCATCACCAACTCTCCTTCGGGTGTTTTGCTCATTGGTCCACCATTGGAGTGCATAATGGCCAAACTCCATTGCTGCCAATTTCACCTTCTTAGCCTCTGAATAATTATGGCGGTCAAATATTATCTCCATCTTTTCTTCCCACTCCAAATATGCTTCGGGGTCACTTTTTCCCATGAATGGTGGGATGTGATCTTGATATTGCTAAGATTGTCATCTGTTTCTTCCCTCCTATATCTTCCACGGCCAGCTCTATCTTGGACAGCAAAAGTTTCGTCCATACCTTCCTCAAAGTCTCCACTGAATGGCTCCTCATCAAATTCCCCTCTCGGTCTCTCTGGACCTCCTCGTCCTCCATGGAATTCTTGCCTATTTCTTGTGTTCGGAATTCATTGGGAAACTTCTAGCCTTCCCATCCTTTGATTCACATGCTCAACTTGAGCACTAACCCGCTGTATTGACTCCAAAACAGCTCTCATGTCCACTTGGTCTCCACTCCCGGTAGCTTGGGCATCGCCATGGAATTTTACGGACTTTTCCTCATTGATCCTCAAAGTTGGATCTCCTCTTCTTATTCTAGAATCTGCCATGTTAGTAAAATAGTACAAAAATAAAATAAATCCTCACAATATTCACTCCCTCACGTGTTTCACTCAAACAAGGTCTCAACACTCGTGTTTGCACACTAGTTTCGGCTTTTACCCTCTTTTAAGCTCACCACACTCTTGCCTTTTTCCACTCAATTAATTATCTCAAAATTCTAATTAAAACACCCACAAAACAGCAATTAGATCACTAGTATGTTTTAATTAAACTTATCAACAAGACAGTAGCAAAAAGTAGGCAATACCGAAAGAATCCAACAAATCCTAATTTTTCGGCTTTCTAGACAAGAAAACACAAAATAATGGGAAAACGTTGGAATTTTTGAAAACTGCACCAGATGGTAGTAGATTATGAGTTCAAGAATAAAATTCCAGGAAAAGAAATTCAAATACGAACAAGAATCAAAGAGAACAAAATTATAGAAAAGTGTTGGTTGTTGTTCTTGTAATTCAAGTTTTGTATCAATTCCTTTATCAAATTTTAATCCAAAATAATTTAAGCACCCAAAATCCAAATATCCAGCAGCAAAATTAGTTCTCCAGCAACTCAAATATTGAATAAATAATAAAAAACCAGCATCTCCCACAAATTTTCCGCAAACAAATCAAACTCCAACAAACCGAAATATATATTTTTTTTCTTCTTTTTTTTTTTTTTTTTATTCGGCTATACCTTCCTTTTTTTTTTTTTTTTTTTTTTACTCACAGAACATAAACAACTGCAGTAGCAAGAATAATTACCAAAATTGCAATTCCAACTCCAAAACAAACACCAAACCCGTGACCTCCAAATAAACAAAATGTGCAGTTTTTTTTTTTTTTTTTTTAAATGTTGGCGCAAACTTTTTTTTTTTTCTTGTTTTCTTTTTTTTTTTTTTTGAATATATGAATGGAAATATTTAAGACTAAAACAGCAAAGAAAAATCAACAAAAACCAAATTAACAAGAACAATGATAAAAGACAACCAACAAACTAGGAAACAAAAATACGATAAAACTAGGAAATCCTAATTCAACTAGGCATGAAATTTTTTTATTTTTATTTTTAAAGATGCAGAACGTGTATGGGATGGATGCAACCTTAACCTAATGCTAAAATTGTAGAATAACACAAAAACAAATAAAGCAAATAAAGATAGATCAAACCTGAACAAAATTTAGCTCTGATACCAAATGATACGAACCTAGGACTACCTGCTCCTAAACTCGTATTATATTAGCTCGGATCTTAATCAAGTTCAAGTTCTAATGGAATGGACCTCAACCCCTAACCAACCTGTGGTTAGAAACCTTGGTATAATGTAGACGCCACAATAAGGGATGGAAAACCTATTGATAAGTCAAGCTAAAACAACCAATTCTCCAATGGTGTTTTAGGTGTTCTCAAAGAACAAAGAGATAATTAATCTCACAAGTATTTTCTCAATCAAATCAAAGTTTTATTCATATTGATAACCAGACATTTAAATAGGCTACAAAGCCACGAAATAAAACCCTAGAACATAAAGAAAACCAGCCACCACCCATAAAGAAACCTAGTTGGCTGAAACTATACTTCCTTTCCTAATCTAAGTTTGATTAATTAATTCCTTTATATTAAATTAGGAATTAAGTAATTTACAATGGAAATAATAAAATAAAAACCTTCCTAAAGTTATTTTTTCAGAAAATAAATAAATAAAAGCCAAAAAGTAATGGTAGTTTCCTAAAACAAAAAGTAAAAGCAAATTAGGAAACTAAAAATGCTAGCCTTTTTGATCAAGTTGACTTTGATCAATCTTTGACCTCTTTGAGCTTCAAATCAGCTTCTAGATTCTTTTTAGGATGCCAAATAAGCTGAATATGAAGTCCCACACGTTGCCCATGCTTGGAAAAATAAGAAAAGGCTAATACAGTAAAATACAGTAAAGCCAGCAAGCAATACAGCAAATTCGGCCAAATTGTTGATGCTGTCCGTACAAGCCCTTTTTTGATTGCATTTGAGGCTGCTTTACTTGATTCCATGACCTATTAGGAATATGTATTGAACCCATAAAGGATTGGAACCATTTCATGCTTCCCGGACTCCAAAAATGTACCAAAATCGTCACCCGCGTCCGTATCGGCTTCCACCACTTGGATGCTTAGAATAGGCTTTGTATCTTCAAGTATGGACAAGCTCTGTTGATATTGATTACCCCCTGTATAAATACTCCCAGGTTGTCCTTAAATCTCTTAATTTGAGCTCTTGTGATTGGCCTAGTCTTCATCCGTGTCAAGTCAGCACCCCAGCGGGTTATCGGTGGAGCGGGCTCGGGCGGAATCACTTAACCGACCCTATATAGAAGCATGATAGGCAAATTGCTCTATGTATGTTCATCAAGACCGGATATTATGCATGCCACATGAGTTTTGTCTAGATATATGCAAGCACCATCCCAAAACCATTTTGTAGGTGCCAAAAGAATTCTTAGATACTTAAAAGGAACACAAGACTTTGGAGTTTGGTATGATAGGCAAGATGTGATGAGATTAATGGCCTACTCGGATAGTGATTGGGCTGGATGCTTGGATGATATAAAGAGCACTTCGGGGTATCTTTTCTCACTTGGTAGTGGACCATTCTCATGGAATGCAAAGAAGCAAGCAACAACCGCTCAAAGCACCGCCGAAGCCGAGTACATTGCTTGCTCTTCATGTGCAAATCAATGCATTTGGCTTAGAAAATTATTGGAGGACCTTAGTTATCCTCAAGAAGGTTCAACCATCATCAAATGTGACAACACTTCAGCCATATCAATAGCCAAGAACCCCGTTCAACATGAAAGCACAAAACACATACCGGTGAAGTATCACTCTTTGAGGGAGTTTGAAGAAAATGGAGACGTAAGCTTGGAATATATCAAGACCGAAGATAACCTTGCAGATTTCTTCACCAAGCCACTTCCAAAAGCAAGATTTGAGACCTTGAGTAAGCTTCTAAATATTTCAAGCAAGAACACCAAGGAGGAGTGTTGAAATGTGGTGATCTTGCCACAATGTGCAAGGTAGTTCGGTTACACTTGCACTCTTTGTTTTGCAACATCAAAGACCAAACATTATTTATGTTTATGCATTTTATCTTATCTTGTAATGTTTAAGAACAATATCCTTTTTGTAATGCCCTAAGCTCATTATCTAGCTTAAGGCCTTTTTTGTCTAGTTGCTGGAATTGTATTTCCAGCAACATAAGTCCACTTCCTTGGATTCCGTTTGAAGTAGGTCTGGGATTTGGACCTGAATTTTGGATATGATAAACTAGATATTAAGAGGAAGAAGCAGCAAAAATAATGGCCCAATTTGAAGCTGGGAAGGCTGAGTTAAGCCCAAAACAATCTGACCCTTGTGCAGTGTTGTTGCCCAGAAAACTGGGCAAAACTGCCTCGGGTTTGATTACTTTTGAATGGGTAAATGGACTTTGTTTTATCTGTTTTTTGGGTAGAACATAGTTTAATATTCAAAAAGGCTTCCCTCCAATTTTCAAGTCAAATGGAGCTGGTTTTCAAATTCAAATACCTTAGACAAGCTGAACTGCCCATTAAAGAAGGTTTCTTGCATGCCCAGCACATTGATTAGAGTCAGTTGAGGTAGTTTGGCTTGGTTGGTTACTTTTAATGCTTTTGTATTTATTGTTCAATATGGAAGCATGCCTTATTGGCTTTTTGATGTATTTAAAAGTATGAAAATTGTAATGAAAAACGTTGAGAAAGAAAATATTCAAAAAACAGATTTTGAAAAACAACATTTTTGGCTCTCTCTCTCTCAACTACTACCTTTTGGTTTCTTCTTCTTCCCAAAAGCTAACAACCTTCTCAAGAACCTTAAACCTCCATTAAAACCAGAAACAAAACCTAAACAAACCCAAAAAAAAAAACAAAATCAAGAACCAAGAACCAAGAACCAACAACAATCATTCTTGACTAACACCTTGAATAATTGTGCTCTAGGGTCGGGTTTACCTTTGGTGTGCCATCCTCCTTCTTGTATTTGTCTCCTTGGCTCATTGGTGTTGACATTGGCTTGCATTCATCAAGGTTGAACTTATTCAAAAGATCTTTGATGTATTTCTCTTGAGATATGAAAATACCCCTAGAGCATTGCATCACTTCCACTCCAAGGAAGTAATTCATTTCACCAAGGCTTGACATGTCAAACTCCTTTTCAAGTTCATTTTTCAAAACTTCCACATTCTTTTCATTTTCACCCATGACCAACAAATCATCCACATAGAGTGAGATAACAATCATGCCTTCTTCATTCCTTATGTATAGTGCTGGCTCATTTGGACTCCTCCTAAAGCCTTGTTAGGTCAAGTAACCATCAATCTTGCCATACCAAGCCCTAGGTGCTTGCTTTAACCCGTAAAGTGCCTTGTGTAGATGGTAGACTTTGTCCTCATGTCCTTGAACAATGAAGCCCTCGGGTTGCTTGACATAAACCTCCTCTTGAAGCACACCATTCAAGAAAGCCGACTTTACATCAAGGTGGTACACCTTCCATGACATTGAGGCCGAGATGGATAGGATGAGCCTTATGGTCTCCATTCTTGCAACCGGTGCAAACGTCTCTCCATAATCTACACCCGCTTGTTGTGCATAACCTTTTTCCACAAGCCTTGCCTTGTGCTTGCATATTGTTCCATCCGGGTTGAACTTGGTCCTAAAGATCAACTTTACACCAATTGGTTTCTTGTTTTTAGGTTTAGAAACCAAAGACCAAGTTTCATTCTTTTCTATCATATCCATTTCGGTTTGCATGGCCTCCATCTACTCTTTTTTTTGCATAGCTTCTTGAGCATTGGTAGGATCACTTAAGGCAACATTGCACCTTTCATATATTTCGAACAATGGCCTTTCTCCTCTAACACCATCTCCAATCTCCAATTCGGCTCCAATAGTCTCAAGTGCATCCTCCTCATCATCTTCATTTTCTTCATTGTCATTGTCATTGGTTTCTTCTTCTTCATCATCCAACCGAACATTATCTTCATGGACAAGAAGCTCCTCCTTTGTCCAATCCCAAACAGCATCCTCATCAATCCTCACATCCCTTGTTACCACAAGTTTCTTGGTTTCCAAGTTGAAAACCCTGAAACCTTTGGTAACCTCGCTAAAGCCGACCAAGATGCCCACATTTGCTCTTTTGTCAAGCTTGTCTTTCATGTGTGGATAAACATGAAGAAAACAAACACTTCCAAAGATTTTTATGTTGTCCAAATATGGTTTTTGTCCATACCATCTCTCATAGGGTGTCTTGGACTCATTGGCCTTGGTGTATGCTCAGTTTTGGATGTAGCTAGCCGTGTATATGGCTTCGACCCAAAACTTCTTTGGCATGTTCTTCTCATGTATCATGCACCTTGCCATCTCCATCAAGGTCCTATTTTTCCTCTCACAAACACCATTTTGTTGTGGTGTGTATGGTGTTGTGAATTGATGCACCATTCCATTTTCTTTGCAAAAATCCTCCATAGCCAAGCTTGTATATTCTCCACCATTGTCGGTTCTCAAGCACTTCATCCTTGCATTGCTTTGGGTTTCCACCATCTTTTTGAATTCCATGAACTTCTCAAGTACTTGTGACTTGGTTGTTAGAAAATATACCCAACACATCCTTGAGTAGTCATCAATGAAGGTTTGGAAGTACTTACATCCTCCAATTGATGACAAACTCATCGGTCCACACACATCCGAATGGACTAGCTCAAGCTTCTCCTTAGCTCTCCATGAACCGACTTTAGGGAATGGACGCCGTGTGGATTTCCCTAGTTGGCATACATCACATAGGCTTTTCATCTCCTCAATCTTTGGCATGTCCTTCACAATGGCATTGGTATTTTTCATGGCACCATAGCTAGAATGCCCAAGTCTTTTATGCCAAAGTTGAGAAATGGACTCCACTTTGGTTTTAAGACTTGTTCATTCTTATCTAGGTCCAATCTATGGCTTTTATCCTTCAATGGTACCTTAAACAGCTCATTACCACAAGCATCATATATGATACATCCATCTTTTGCAAAATTTAAAGCAAAGCCTCTTTCTACCAATTGTGCTACACTAAGCAAATTTTCACACAAACTAGGAACATATAGCACATCTTTTATAATTTTGGTACCTTCCTTGGTGTTCAAGCACACATCTCCTTTGCCTTCTACTTTCATGAACCGGCCATCACCAATCTTCACTTTGGTTTTGTAGTTTTGGTCAAGCTCCATAAAGCCATCCTTTTGGAAACTCATGTGATGTGAGCAACCACTATCCACAAGCCAACCGAGACCACTACTTGTGGCTTTAAGGCATGTGGCCACAAATAGGTTCTCGGCTTCTTCATTAACCACATTGGCTTGTTGTCTCCTTTCCTTGCATACTTTGGCAATGTGGCCTTTTCCTCCACATCTTTCACAAGATGCATCCGGCCTCCAAAAACACTTGGATGGTGGATGTCCAAGCTTCTTGCAATGAGGGCAAGTGGATGCCCTCCTCGGTTTTGATGGCTTTGTTGTTGTTGTTGTTGATTCCATCCACTTTTGTTGTTGTTTATGTTGTTGTTAGTTGTAAAACCGGTTTGGTTGGTGTTGTTGCCCTTCCTTCCTTTATTCTTCTTTTTGTTGCCATGGCCACCATAGAATGCACTCTCTATGGTCTCCTCCTTTCTAATGGCTCTCCTTTGTTTGGTTGCTTGAAGAGCATTGATGAGCTCACTCAAGTTTATTTCACTAAGATTTCTAGATTCTTCAAGGGAGGAAATCTTAGCTTCAAACCTTTCGAGTAAGCTCACCAATACTTTCTCTACTACCCGTTCCGTGAAATCCTTGACAAGCTCATTCTCCTTCATCTTCAAGGTCTCAAACTCTCTTCTTAGGTTTAAAACTTGCATTTGCCGAGTTTTAGTATTTCCATGGAACTTCTCTTGAAGCTTTATCCAAACCTCTCTAGCACTTGTGCATGACATTATCCTTGTAAAAATAGAATCACTCATGGAGGAGTGCAAGGCAGTGAGGGCCTTGAACCCCTTGGCAACTTCGGCCTCATGTGCATTTCTTTGTGCTTGGGTTGCATTAGCTCTCAACTCTTCCACTACATAACCTTCTTCTATGACTTCCCATAAACCAAAGGCTTGAAGGTAGGCTTTCATTTTTATACTCCAAATGGAATAGTTTTGGCCTCCAAACTTAGGTGGTGTTGGGGTTACAAAGGATTGTGAGGCCATTTGAAAAAATGGTTTTTGAAAAGTTTTGAAAAATGGACACAATAACAAGCTCTTTCCTCAACGTGCCTTATCTTATCATTGACCTTCTCATCTTAGCCAACGCTCGGGTGGTGGTGAGTTTCAACTAGTCTTTTTGGGAGGTTTTGGTTTCGGTTGGAAGGCTTTAGGTGGGGGGATCCTCTCACAAATAAAATGGTCTAGGTTGAAAGCTCACAAGGTCCTAAGAAATTACACTATGCTCTGATACCATGATGGAATTTGGTGTAGGTTTATGTTGTTGTACCCTAGAGCACAATCATTCAAGGTGTTAGTCAAGAATGATTGTTGTTGGTTCATGGTTCTTGATTTTGTTTTCTTTTTTTGGGTTTGTTATGGTTTTGTTTCTGGTTTTAATGGAGGTTTAGGGTTCTTGAGAAGGTTGTTAGCTTTTGGGAAGAAGAAGAAACCAAAATGTAGTAGTTGAGAGAGAGAGAGCCAAAAATGTTGTTTTTCAAAATCTATTTTTTGAATATTTTCTTTCTCAACGTTTTTCATTACAATTTTCGTACTTTTAAATACATCAAAAACACAATAAGGCATGCTGCCATATTGAGCAATAAATACAAAAGCATTAAAAGTAACCAACCAAACCAATCTACCTCAACTAACTCTAATCAATGTGCTGGGCATGCAAGAAACCTTCTTTAATGGGCAGTTCAGCTTGACTAAGGAATTTGAATTTGAAAACCATATTCATTTGACTTGAAAATTGGAGGGAAGCCTTTTTGAATATTAAACTATGTTCTAGCCAAAAAACATATTAAAAAAAGTCCATTTACCCATTCAAAAGTAATCAAACCCGAGGCAGTTTTGCCTAGTTTTCTGGGTAGCAAAACTGCACAAGGGTCAGATTGTTTTGGGTTTAACTTAGCCTTCCCAGCTCCAAATTGGGCCATTCTCTTTGGTACTGCTTTCTCTACATGTCTAGTTTACCATATCCAAAATTCAGATTCAAATCCCAAACCTACGTCAAACGGCATCCAAGGAAGTGAACTTATGTTGCTGGAAATACAATTCCAGCAACTAGACAAAAAGGCCCTAAGCTAGATAATGAGCTTAGGGCATTACAAAAAGGAATTGTTCTTAAACATTACAAGATAAAATAAAATGTATAAACATAAATAATGTTTGGTTTTTGATGTTGTAAAACAAATAGTGCAAGTGTAACCGAACTACCTTGCATATTGTGGCAAGATCACCACATTTTAACACCTAGGACACTAGAATATCGAACCATGAACAACAAAAGTCATGAAAGAAAGGCATTCCATCCCTTGGATAGATAGAGAGGGAGGGTAGAGCTTTCATTTTTTTCATGTTGTCAAGGAGTTGAACAATGGTTTTTTCTTGTTGTCAAAGAGTTGAGCAATGAAAATAGATGGCGAGTGCGTGATTGAATTGATCGGGTCATGTAGGAACGAGGTTCAAGTCTACCGGTCTGTTAGGATGCCTCAACTGCATACATCATTGCACTTCCACTTCACACCTATCATCATGATAAATGGCTCGTCTCGCTGAGATCTTCTCTTGAATTCTCAAAACTTCTGTCGCTTCACCCCCATAGGGGCAGAAAACCCATCGCTATCTTAGCTGTGCTACCGAAAGCTCTAGGGAAGTTGGATTAGGAGAGCACTCATCTGGTGGGCTTACTACTTAGATTCTTTCAGCAGTTATCCGCTCCATACTTGGCTACCCAGCGTTTACCGTGGGCACGATAGCTAGTACACCAGAGGTGCATCCGTCTTGATCCTCTCGTACTAGGGAAAGGTTCTCTCAATGCTCTAACACCTACACCGAATATGGACCGAACTGTCTCACGACATTCTGAACCCAGCTCACGTATCGATTTAAGGGGCGAACAGCCCAACCTTTGGAACATACTACAGCCCTAGGTGGCAAAGAGCCGACATCGAGGTGCCAAACCTTCCTGTCAATGTGAGCTTTTGAGGAGATCAGCCTGTTATCCCTATAGTAACTTTTATCCGTTGAGCGACAGCCCTTCCACTCGACACCGTCGGATCACCAAGGTCGACTTTCATCCCTGCTTGATGGGTGGTTCTTATAGTCAAGCTCCTTTTTGCATTTGCACTCGAGGGCCAATCTCCATCTGGCCTGCGGAAACCTTTGCAGGCCTTCGCTATCTTTTGGGAGGCCTATGCCCTATAGAAACTGTTTACCTGAGACTGTCCTTTGGCCCGTAGGTTTTGACATAAGGTTAGAATTCTAGCTCTTCCATAGTGGTATCTCACTGATGGCTCGGCCCCCCCGGAAGGAGGCCTTCTTCACCCTCCACCTAAGCTGCGCAGGAAAGGCCCAAAGCCAACCCCAGGGAATAGTTAAGCTTCATAGGGTCTTTCTACCCAAGTACTGGCTGTCCCTACCGTCACAAAAATGTCTATTTCACCGAGCCTCTCTCTAAGATAGTGTCCCGATCATCACGCCTTTGGTACAGGTTAGAACTTACCCGACAAAGAATTTTGCTACCTTAAGATCGTTATAGTTATGGCTGTCGCTCACCGGGACTTTGGTCACTGGCTCCCCTGTCATCAGGTCACCAACTTCCTTGATCTTCTGGTATTGGGTAGGCGTCATGATGCGAATCTGCCCAAGCTCGCACAACCAACAACTCACTGGGGTACTGATCCGATACGGATGAAGACTGGACCGATCACTATGGCTCAAGCTAAGAGGCTTAAGTACAACCTTGCTGCCTTTATCTAGAAAGTAATTCATTCTCAAAAGGGCTTGTCCAAACCGGAAGATAAAAGACCTATTTTAAGTATCCAAGTGGTGAAAGTTGATACATCGGACACCCATACATTGGACATTTGATATTGGACACCCATGCCTCGGACATCTGACATAACTTAGTTCGGACATCACGCAGATATAAGTTAGCTCGGACAGTCATAAGTTAGCTCGGACGGACATAAGCTAGCTCGGACAGTCATGAGTTAGCTCGGACAGTCATAAGTTAGCTCAGACAGACATAAGTTAGCTCGGACAGTCATGAGTTAGCTCGATTGAAGACATAATTCAGCCTAGATGTCAAAGTCAACTCGTTACCTAATTTGCGTTTGACTTTGGGTTTTTATTTATTTATTTGCTGGACAAATAAGTTTAGGAAAGTTTTTATTTTATTATTTTGTTTGTAAATTAATTAATTCCAAATTGAAAATAAGGTAATTAATTAATTAGATTCGGAAAATGAAAGATTCGGTCAAGCTAGAACTCTTCATTATGTGGCCGATTTTTCCTAGGGTTTTTAGGGTTTATTTTGTTTCTTTCAAAGCCTATTTAAAGGCTTAATTTTCAATAAGAACAAAACTTTGATTTGATTGAGAAAATACTTGTGAGATTAATTATCTCTTTGTTCTTTGAGAACACCTAAAACACCATTAGAGAATTGGTTGTTTTAGCTTGACTTATCAATAGGTTTTCCATCCCCTATTGTGGCGTCTACATTATACCAAGATTTCTAACCACGGGTTGGTTAGGGGTTGAGGTCAATTCCATTAGAACTTTAACTTAATTAAGATCTGGACTAATATAATACGGGTTTAGGAGTAGGTCGTCCTAGGTTCGTATCACGTTAGCCCCCATACATGGTCTTATGACTTTGCGGAGACCTGTATTTTCGGTAAATAATCGCTTAGGCCTGGTTACTGCGACCCCCTTTGTAAGGAGGCACCCCTTCTCCTGAAGTTACGAAGCTATTTTGCCAAGTTCCTTAGAGAGAGTTGTCTCGCGCCCTTAGGTATTCTCTACCTACCCACCTGTGTCGGTTTCAGGTATAGGTACCCTTTCGTTGAAGGTCGTTCGAGCTTTTCCTGGGAGTATGGCATAGGTTACCCTAAAAAACCAGGGGCACCTTGCATCCTTGAACCGATAACCATCTTTCGGCTAACCTAGCTTCCTCTGTCCCTCGGACCAACAAAGAGTAGTACAGGAATATTCACCTGTTGTCCATTAGTCTGCTTTTTGGCTTGATCTTAGGCCCTGCCTCACCCTCCATGGACAAACCTTACGGAGAAACCCTTAGGTTTTTAGGGCATTGGATTCTCACCAATGTTTGCATACTCAAGTTGACATTTTCGCTTCCGCTTCGTCTATCACTACTCGCGTGGGTGCTTCCCTCTAGGCGCAACGCTCCCCCAATTATGCATTTTTACATCCCACAACTTTGGTAGATTCTGTAGCCCTGTTCATCTTCAGCGTAAGAGCACTTCATCAATGAGCTATTATGCACTCTTTCAAGGGTGGATGCTTCGAGCCAAACCTCCTGGCTGTCTCTGCACCCTTACCTCCTTTATCACTGAGCAGTCATTTAGGGGCCTTAGCTGGTGATCTGGGCTATTTCCCTTTCGACGATGAAGCTTATCCCCTATCATCCCACTGGCTGACCTTGACCCCTATTATTTTGAGGACATATTTAGTATTCAGAGTTTGCCTCGATTTGGTACCGGTCTCGCGGCCCGTATCGAAACAGCGCTTTACCTTTAGATGTCCAGTCAATTGCTATGCCTCAACGCATTTCGGGGAGAACCAATAAGCTCTGGGTTAGAGTGTCATTTCACCGCTAACCACAACTCTTTCGCTAATTCTTCAACATCAGTCGGTTTGAACCTCCACTTAGTTTCACCAAAGCTTCATCCTGGTCATGGATAGATTACCCAGGTTCGGATCCATAAGCAGTGACAATTGCCCTATGAAGACTCGCTATCACTACAGCTCCGGTGGGTTCCCTTAACTATGCCACTGCCTATAAGTCGCCTACTCATTCTTCAACAGGCACGCGGCCAGAGCCCTGGTCTCCTCCCACTGCTTGGGAGCTTACGGCTTCATGTTCTATTTCACTCCTCGATGGGGGTTTCTTTCACCCTTCCCTCACGGTACTAGTTCACTATCGCTCACCCAGGAGTATTAGGTGGTCCTTGCTGATTCACACGAGATTCCAAATGTCCCGTGCTACTCGGGTCAAAGCATAAGCTAGTGATACTTTCGGTTACTAGACTCTCTCCATCTAAGGTGCAGCACTCCACCACTTTGCCTAGTAGCATGATGCTTGTATTGCTCTCCCGCAACCCCGATTTCACACTCTACCTCCTCTACATTCTTGACCGCCTATCTTTGTTTTAGTAGAGTCTTTCAGTGGCATGTTTCGGTCCTCTTCCCCATTGCTTAGAAATAGTGAGCCACCCGTTTAGGTAAAAGATACTATCATTACCACCTAGACAATTAGACATCCAACCTATAATCGTAACAGCCCAATTGCAAGAGCGGAGCTCTACCATTTGAGCTATATCCTCCCGAGCCAAGTGGAGCATGCATGAAGAAGTCAAATGTGATACGAACCTAGGACGACCTGCTCCTAAACCCGTATTATATTAGCCCGGATCTTAATTAAGTTCAAGTTCTAATGGAATTGACCTCAACCCCTAGCCAACCTGTGGTTAGAAACCTTGGTATAATGTAGACGCCACAATAGGGGATGGAAAACCTATTGATAAGTCAAGCTAAAACAACCAATTCTCTAATGGTGTTTTAGGTGTTCTCAAAGAACAAAGAGATAATTAATCTCACAAGTATTTTCTTAATCAAATCAAAGTTTTAAAAGTTGTATCATTAATGAAAAATAAGCCTTTAAATAGGCTTTGAAAGAAACAAAATAAACCCTAAAAACCCTAGGAAAAACCGGCCACACAATGAAGAAGTCTACCTTGGCCGAAACTTTCCTTTTCATAATCTAATTTGGATTAATTAATTACTTTATTTTGAATTAGGAATTAATTAATTTACAATGAAAATAATAAAATAATAACTTTCCTAATCTTATTTGTCCAGAAAATAAATAAATAGAAACTAAAAAATAATGGTAGTTTCCTAAAACAAAAAGTAGAATAAAATTAGGAAACTATAATACTAGCTTTTTGACTAAGTTGACTTTGACCAATCTTTGACCAAATTGAGCTCCAAATCAGCTTCTAGATGCTTTTTAGGATGCCAAATAAACTGAATATGAAGGCCCACACGTTGCCCATGCTTGGAAAAATAAGAAAAGGCTAATACAGTAAAATACAGTAAA
Organism: Ziziphus jujuba; assembly: GCF_031755915.1. Taxonomy (NCBI): domain Eukaryota; kingdom Viridiplantae; phylum Streptophyta; class Magnoliopsida; order Rosales; family Rhamnaceae; genus Ziziphus; species Ziziphus jujuba. Next base: position 2,200,039 of record NC_083384.1, on the reverse strand, counting down.
GCCAGCAAGCAATACAGCAAATTCGGCCAAATTGTTGAGGCTGTCCGTACAAGCCCTTTTTGATTGCATTTGAGGCTGCTTTAACTTGATTCCATGACCTCTTAGGCATATGTATTGAACTCATAAAGAATTGGAACCATTTCATGCTTCCCGGACTCCAAAAATGTACCAAAACCGTCACCCGGGTCCGTATCGGCTTCCACCACTTGGATGCTTCGAATAGGCTTTGTATCTTCAAGTATGGACAAGCTCTGTTGAGATTGATTACCCTCTGTATAAATACTCCCAGGTTGCCCTTAATTCTCTTAATTTGAGCTCTTGTGATTGGCCTAGTCTTCATCCGTGTCGAGTCAGCACCCCAGCGGGTTATCGGTGGAGCGGGCTCGGGCGGAATCACATCATTCCCCTCCTCTTGAAAAGGATTTGTCCTCAAATCAAGATCATCACCTGCAGCAAAAGGAGTTAAATCAGCAACATTAAATGCAGCACTCATGTTATACTCACCCGGTAAATCAAGCTTGTAGGCATTTTTGTTATTCGACTCCAAAACTTGAAAAAGTCCATCCATAGGCGGCATGAGCTTTGACTTTCTTTGTTTAGGAAACCTTTCCTTTCGTAAGTGCAACCAAATCAATTCTCCTGGGTCAAACACTATTACAACAAAATCTAGAAATACATGCTCATTATGGTAAAAATTACACTTTTTAAAGCTAGCAATCAATATTTCCCAAATTTTCAAATTACCACTAAGTAAAGCTCTCAACAATGCAGATAAAGTTCTATGCAATAAAGACATCTTTAAATAAGTATCTTTAAAATTCATGGTCAGCAATGATTTCTTATTCATAATTACTTTATTAACATCACCAAAGCTAAGATAAAAATTTATATTCTTCCTTTCTTGTCTTCCTTTTCCTTTCTCACTCAATGCCATCTCACCTTCCTCACTCTCGGCTTTTGCACCAAATTTCTCACTCTTGGTTTTATTAAAATTTTTCCACACAACTTGAGTGTTAGAAGACTTACCTTGGACAGGAAGCTCACCTTTTCCCTCTTGATTTGATGGTAGTCCACTTGGAATCTCATTTGGCAAGACATCTCTAAATTCCTTCAAAAGAGAAATCATTGAACTTGGCAATTCAAGTTCTTCAAAGTTAGTTTGATCATTAAAATAATTTTCTTTATAAATTATGACCAACAAGGGTTTTGTACATTTAATAGCCTTATTAATATTCCTAAAACTCAAATAAAAATTCTGGTTTTTCCTCTCTTTTCTTTCTTTTCTTTTTCTTTCCTCGGTTTGGCTCTCATTGGCGGAAATTTCCAGATTTTTTGTGCTCTCGGGTTTGCTCTCTTTTCTCACCCCTCTCTCAACTTTTTCTTGGTTCTTCGACTCAATTTGGGTTTTAGAAAGCTTACCTGGATCAGCAACCTCAATCTCACCTTCTTGAAAGGATGGTGAAGTCGTTGGTGCCATACTTTCTTTTTCCTTGAGCTTTTCGGCTTCTCTCCTTTGTTGCATTTTTAATTGGTCTTTGTAAACCTCTTTAGGAGATAATGGTTCCAGCTTGACCTTCTTCCCTTCAAACCTGAAAACAATACTATTTTCTCGACCAAAATGAGTAGCATCTTTATCAAATTGCCATGGTCTACCTAATAGTATATGTCCAGCAATCATGGGTACAATATCACATAAAACTACATCCTCATATCTACCTATATTAAATTTTACTTTGGCTTGTTTGTTTACTTTCATCTCACCCCTATCATTAAGCCATTGTAATCTATAAGGTTCTGGATGTTTAATTGTTTTCAAGCCTAATTTATCAACTACAAGATTACTTATCACATTAGTACAACTCCCACTATCTATAATCATGCTACAAATTTTACCTTGTATTTCGCAGCGAGTGTGGAAGATGTTTTCCCTTTGTATCTGCTCTTCATCTTTGTAGACAGCAAGTACTCTCCTTGAAACCAAGCTTAACTCGGCATTAGATGTATCTACATGTTCGGTTTCATCTTCATTACAAGCCTCCTCTTGCTCGGTTTCAGCCCCACTTTCTTCACTTGCGGATTCCAGCTCACCATCACCCTTTAATACCATGATTCTTCTATTTGGGCATTGGCTGGATATGTGTCCTCTTCCTTGGCACTTAAAACAAATTATTTCTCTAGATTTTTGAGGTTTAGGATCAGATTTTATCTCACCTCTAAGTGCTTGGACAGATTCGGTCTTGACCTCCCTTCTTGGCCGGTTGGTAGATTCTTCTCCTAATTTCGGCCTCAACTTGTTTTCATAAGTGGAGTTGTTTTTCCAGCCACTTGAACTTGTCCTTCCAATGCTAGAAACTCCTCCAAACCGTGTACTAACACTCCTCCTCTTGAATTGGTTCTCAAGCTTAATGGCTACATGCAACATCTCCTCCAATTCCAAGTATTGTTGTAATTCAAGTTGGTTGGCAATGTCACGGTTTAGCCCTCCAAGAAATCTTGCCATTGTTGCCTCCCTATCCTCCCTCATGTTTAACCTCATCATTAACATCTCCATCTCTTTGTAATAATCCTCCACGGACCTACTTCCTTGAGACAAAGATTGAAGCCTTTGATGCAGCAACCTTTGGTAATGGGATGGCACAAACCGCTTCCTCATGACTCCTTTCATTTGTCTCCATGTTGTAATTAAGACATCACCAACCCTCCTTCGGGTGCTTTGCTCATTTATCCACCATTGGAGTGCATAATGGCCAAACTCCATTGCTGCCATCTTCACCTTCTTACCTTCCGAATAGTTGTGGCAGTCAAAAATCATCTCCATTTTCTCTTCCCACTCCAAATAAGCTTCAGGATCACTTTTACCCATAAAAGGTCGGATATTAACCTTGATATTTCCCAAATCTTCATCTGTATCCTCCCTCCTATATCTCCCATGGCCAGCTCTATCTTGGACAGCAAAGGTTTCGTCCATACCTTCCTCAAAGTCACCGTCCAATGGCTCCTCATCAAATTCCTCTCTCGGCCTCTCGTGACCTCCTCGTCCTCGGCCTCGTCCTCCATGGAATTCTTGCCTATTTCTTGTATTCGACCTTCCTTGTGAGGCTTCTAATCTTCCCACTATTTGATTTACATGCTCAAATTGAGCACTCATCCGCTGTATTGATTCCAAAATAGTTCTCAAGTCTACTTGGTCTCCACTTCCGGTAGCTCGATCATCGCCATGGAATGCTACGGACTCTTCCTCATTGATCCTCAAGGGTGGATCCCCTCTTCTTATTCTAGAATCTGCCATGTTAGTAAAATACTGCAAAAATAAAATAAATCTTCACAATATTCACTCCCTCACGTGTTTCACTCAAACAAGGTCTCGACACTCGTGTTTGAACACTAGTTTCGGCTTTTACCCTCTTTTAAGCTCTCACACTCTTGCCTTTTTCCACTCAATGAATTATCTCAAAGTTCTAATTAAAACACCCACAAAACAGCAATTAGATCACTAGTATGTTTTAATTAAACTTATCAACAAAGCAGTAGCAAAAAGTAGGCAAAACCGAAAGAATCCAACAAATCCTAATTTTTCGGCTTTCTAGACAAGAAAACACAAAATAATGGGAAAACATTGGAATTTTTGAAAACTGCACCAGATGGTAGTAGATTATGAGTTCAAGAATACAATTCCAGGAAAAGAAATTCAAATACGAACAAGAATCAAAGAGAACAAAATTATAGAAAAGTGTTGGTTGTTGTTCTTGTAATTCAAGTTTTGTATCAATTCCTTTATCTAATTTTAATCCAAATAATTTAAGCACCCAAAATCCAAATATCCAGCAGCAAAAATAATTCTCCAGCAACTCAAATATTGAATAAATAATAAAAAACCAGCAGCTCCAACAAATTTCCAGCAAACAAATCAAACTCCAACAAACCGAAATATTTTTTTTTCTTCTTTTTTTTTTTTGTTTTTGTTTTTTTTTTTTTTTATTCGGCTTTACCTTCTTTTTTTTTTTTTTTTTCACTCACAGAACATAACAACTGCAGTAGCAAGAATAATTGCCAAAATTGCAATTCCAACTCCAAAACAAACACCAAACCCGTGACCTCCAAATAAACAAAATGTGCAGTTTTTTTTTTTTTTTTTAAATGTTGCCGCAAACTTCTTTTTTTTTTTTTTTTTTTTTGAATATATGAATGCAAATATTTAAGACTAAAACAGCAAAGGAAAATCAACAAAAAAAACCAAAATTATCAAGAACAATGATAAAAGACAACCAACAAATTAGGAAACAAAAATACGATAAAACTAGGAAACCTAATTCAACTAGGAACGAATTTTTTTTTTTTTTTAAAGAGATGCTGAACGTGTATGGGATAGATGCAACCTTAAGCTAATGCTAAAATTGCAGAATAACACAAAAACAAATAAAGCAAATAAAGATAGATCAAACCTGAACAAAATTTAGCTCTGATACCAAATGATACGAACCTAGGACGACCTGCTCCTAAACCCGTATTATATTAGCCCGGATCTTAATTAAGTTCAAGTTCTAATGGAATTTACCTCAACCCCTAGCCAACCTGTGGTTAGAAACCTTGGTATAATGTAGACGCCACAATAGGGGATGGAAAACCTATTGATAAGTCAAGCTAAAACAACCAATTCTCTAATGGTGTTTTAGGTGTTCTCAAAGAACAAAGAGATAATTAATCTCACAAGTATTTTCTTAATCAAATCAAAGTTTTAAAAGTTGTATTATTAATGAAAAATAAGCCTTTAAATAGGCTTTGAAACAAACAAAATAAACCCTAAACACCCTAGTAAAAAACCGGCCACACAATGAAGAAGTCTACCTTGGCCGAAACTTTCCTTTTCCTAATCTAATTTGGATTAATTAATTCCTTTATTTTGAATTAGGAATTAATTAATTTACAATGAAAATAATAAAATAATAACTTTCCTAATCTTATTTGTCCAGAAAATAAATAAATAGAAACTAAAAAATAATGGTAGTTTCCTAAAACAAAAAGTAGAATCAAATTAGGAAACTATAATACTAGCTTTTTGACTAAGTTGACTTTGACCAATCTTTGACCAAATTGAGCTTAAAATCAGCTTCTAGATGCTTTGTAGGATGCCAAATAAACTGAATATGAAGGCCCACACGTTGCCCATGCTTGGAAAAATAAGAAAAGGCTAATACAGTAAAATACAGTAAAGCCAGCAAGCAATACAGCAAATTCGGCCAAATTGTTGAGGCTGTCCGTACAAGCCCTTTTTGATTGCATTTGAGGCTGCTTTAACTTGATTCCATGACCTCTTAGGCATATGTATTGAACTCATAAATAATTGGAATCATTTCATGCTTCCCGGACTCCAAAAATGTACCAAAACCGTCACCCGGGTCCGTATCGGCTTCCACCACTTGGATGCTTCGAATAGGCTTTGTATCTTCAAGTATGGACAAGCTCTGTTGAGATTGATTACCCTCTGTATAAATACTCCCAGGTTGCCCTTAATTCTCTTAATTTGAGCTCTTGTGATTGGCCTAGTCTTCATCCGTGTCGAGTCAGCACCCCAGTGGGTTATCGGTGGAGCGGGCTCGGGCGGAATCACATCAAAATGCTTCTTCAGTTCTTTTCCTTGGCGCAGTTGGGCCATCCTGGACTTGAACCAGAGACTTTGTCCATGAAGTAAACCATCGCACCTACGGTCCAACCAATTGGGAGAGAATCAATAGATTCCTTTTTTAGAGTGATTCATCGTTCTTGAATGCAGCATACAACTCTCTGTTGTACTATGCTCTCCAAGTGTGTTTGGTCCTCGCTTTTTCCTTACCATGGAAAGTCTTTATGAAATAACTCCAATGAGATGAAAAAGGAAGGCGTTAAAGACCCTCCTGGCCCAACCCTAGACACTCTAAGATCCTTTTTCAAACCTACTTCCATTTTGAGTCAAGAGATAGATAAATAGACACATCCCATTGCACTGATCGGGGGTGTTCATAGTGACTGAGGTGGTCGAAGACCAATAAGTGAGTTATTTATCAGCCAAGCATTTTTACGACTTGATCTAATCTCCTGGTCCCTGTGGAAAGGAAAAAAAATTTCATGTTCTTCCTTTCCAGAAGGGAGGATTTGGAAAATCCTATTAATTACAGCTTTTTCCAGACCTCAAGGAAAAGCATGAAAAAAAGGCTTGAATGGTACGATCCCTCCGTCACCCCATAATGAAATGGGTGATCTCGTAGTTCTTGGTCTATGAAGATATGTTGTTAGGTGCTCCATTTTATTTTCCCATTAAGGTCAAACCAAAACCTGTGCTCGAGAGATAGCTATCCATATACTGATAAGGGATGTATGGATTCTCGAGAAGAGAGGAGCCATGGCGGTCCCTCTCGAACCTCCCGGATCCCATGAGTGAATACAAAGTTGGATCTACATTGGATCTCACTTGAATCACCTCATCTATCCTGAGGAGAAGTTCGGTTTCAAACCCCAGTTTGAACGGGAGAAGTATGCCATGGTAATGTGCCTTGGATGATCTACATCTCAGGGTCATGCGTTAATGAGCACATTAAACTATCCATGTGGTTGAGAGCCCTCATAGCCCAGGCACAACAACTCAATTATCAGGGGTGCGCTTTACCACTTAGCTAATAGCCAATTGTGCAGGCCTCCCACTGGGGGCCCACTATGCCAAAAGTGAGAGAAACCCTATCCTTTTCTTTCCTTTTTTATGCCCCCACGTCGCCACACGGGAGGGACATGGGGACCCAAAAAAGGGGATCTTACCAACTTGTTCCAACCTAGGATAATAAGCTCATGAGCTTAGTCTTACTTCATCGTCAAGAAATGAAAGAAGACTTCCACCTCCAAGTTTCACTCAGACGTAGCTCACTTTTTTTTGGGTGTGCAGCAATGTCAAACCAAAATACCCAACAAGCATTAGCTCTCCCTGAAAAGGAGATGATCCAGCCGCACCTTTCAGTATGACTACCTTGTTACGACTTCACCCCAGTCACAAGCCTTGCCTTTGGGATCCCCCTCCTTGCGGTGAAGGTAATGACTTCAGGCATGGCCAGCTCCCATAGTGTGATGGGCGGTGTGTACAAGGCCCGAGAATGAATTTACTATTGTATGACTAACCGGTGATTACTAGTGATTCCGGCTTGATGTAGGCGAGTTACAGCCTACAATCCTAACTGAGGATGGGGTTTTGGAGTTAGCTCACCCTCACGGGTTGGCAACCCTTTGTTCCAGCCATTGTAGCACGTGTGTCCCCTAGGGCATAAGGGGCATGATGACTTAACATCATCCTCACCTTCCTCCGGCTTATCACCAGCAGTCTGCTCAGGGTTCTAAACTAAACGGTGGAAACTAAACATGAGGGTTGCACTTGATGTGGGACTTAACCAAACACCTTATGGCACGAGCTGATGACAGCCATGCACCACCAGTGCCCATGTTCCCGAAGGCACCCCTATTTTTCAAGAGGATTCGTGGCATGTCAAGCCTTAGTAAGGTTCTTTGCTTTGCATCGAATTAAACCACATGCTCCACCGCTTGTGTAGGCCCTCGTCCATTCCTTTGAGTTTCATTATGGCGAACGTACTCCTCAGGAGGGATACTTAATGTGTTACTACAGCACTGCACGAGTCGATACGCACAGTGCCTAGTATCCATCGTTTATGGCCAAAAATTCCCCGAATTGGTTTTCCATTTCTATAAAGAATATAATTTACAACTATAAGTTCTAGATTATCACTTTCCTGCAATGGGTATCGAGGGAAAACTGTTTCTAAATTTATACCGTCTGCTATTTCATATATGATTATAGGCCGAACGAAAACAAAATAATTTTTCTTGGTAGGTGTGATCCATTGGACATAGATCCAATTTTTCAATTATTTTGATTCCTTACATTTTTTTTACCGTTCCCGACGGTATCAAGATGCTGTTGTATCAAAATATCTTATCCATCTCTATAGTAAAATGGATAGATTTTAAGTTCAATATTTTTTTTTCTCTCCACTCGTACCAAACTGCTTGCTCAACTTCTTATATTTAAAATGGTCCATATACTCCAATGATACTATTGTTCCATACCATTATGGAAGAAGATTTAGGTAAAATATGCACTTCCTTGGGAATGAAAAAAAAATCGATCTACTTTCATTTGGTATTTTGGCTTAAATTCTTTGACTCCTTGATACTCAAGAAAATCCTCTTTTCTGAGCTGAATACAACCCTATCGTCCCATATTTAGTAATTCCTGAACTTTTTCTTCTATATTAAGGATCATCAAAATAAGAACAAATAATATTTCTACGAAAAATACCATTTATCAGTGTTTTAATCGAAATAGTGGGATGAGGCATTAGTTCTTTCTCTCATTTTTTAATCCACTGGAATGGAATAACGAATCTACTTCATCATCTCTTTGCCAATAAAAATAAATCAGAATTCTCATGTAGAATAAAAGGAAATATGAAATTACAATGACCTTTATATATGATTCAATTAAATTCTTAATAATCCGAAATGATATTTTCTTTTCTACCAGAAAGACCAAAACTAAAGAATTTGTGTTTTACTTGATCATTATTTATTGGATTTCCTGAAAGGCTAGAAAACATTTTTCATTCGGAAAAAATAAAATGAACATTCATTTGATCTTGATCTTTGCGGAGTGAAAGGGGGACGACACTGGATCGGCATAAACCTCCTGACAATATCCATAAATGACTTGTTTTTGGTAAGAGATGGACATTACTATATGTAAATTCTGGTGCATAGTATACATCGGTACTTCAGTGCATTTCTCCCTCTGAGTCAGAATAAATATGTTTTCGAACCTTTTTTTTAAATTCCCACGTGAATTTTAGCAATAAGTTGTTCGGATTCTACATATTGATCATTTTGAACTAAAAATAAAACTTTTTTGTGGAATAGTCACATTAGGTATAATATCTTTACTCTCAATAGTTACATACATGTCTATATAACATAGAAAAGCAGGATTCCCATGACGTGTACGTGTAGGATGAACTAAATCCTCATTGAATTTTATTTTTCCATTAAAAGGGGCTCATACATGTTCTGCAGTACTGCCTGTAAATACCCCATTGATATGAAAAGTTCCTAATGTTAGTTGAGTGCCCGGTTCCCCAATAGATTGACCCATAATAATACCTACAGCTTCTCCTAATTCGACCAGGTCGCCATTAATAGGCTTCGACCATAACATAATCGGCAGATCCAATACGTGCTCTTACAAGTAAATGGAGTTTGGCTAGATATTCGTTATGTTTGAAAGGTTATCAATCGATTGACAAGTCCAATCCCAATATCTTGATTTCGGATGGCAATACATCGAGGGCCTATATATACATTGTCTGCTAATCCACGACCAACCAATGTTTGGATAAAAATTCTTTCCGGCATCATCCCATTGCGAGGACTCTTAGAAATACCTTGGGACATGCCATAATCTGTTCTACGTACAACAATGTGTTGAACTACTTCAACAAGTCTACATGTAAGATATCCAGCTTCCGATGTTCATACAGCAGTATCCACAACTCCTTTACGGGCTCTGTAACAAGAAATGATATAGTCTCTTAAAGACAGTCCTTCACATAAATTGCTTTGAATAGGTAAACCTATCATTTGTCCTTGGGGATCCGACATTAACCCTCTCATACCTACTAATTGGTACTTGAGATGCATTTCCTCTAGCTCCCGAAAAGGACATTATATAGACTGGATTAAAAGGGTTAGTCATCCTAAAATTTGTTAGAGAATCATGGCAAGTGTTAGCCTTGAAACATGCAAAACTGAGACCAAGGCGAGGTAAAAGCTTAAATGCCTTGGCCGAAATCATTAACCTAGTTTGTTTCATATTTGGCTTGTATTTTTAATTCTAGCAAATTGTGTAATCTAGGCTAGATAAGTTGGTGCACAAAGACACCAAAATATGTTGTTTAAAGTATACTAGCCAAATTAGGGTTTACGAAAAGCCAAGCACCTAGATGACATGGAAAGCACCTTGGTGACAAGGATGGTGACATGGAAGCTACTTGGTGACATGGAGCTTCACCATTCGGCCTCTCTCTCAACCAATGCATGAAAGGACATGTGTCATCATGCATGAGGACTACTTCACCATGAAGCAACTAATGAGGCAGCAACACTTGTCAACCAACCATGATGCATGTGGCTAAGTTACTTTACACATGTGGTTTTGCTTCACCATGAAGGACTTGTTTGTATTGGTCCTTAAAACCGATCATGGTGTTCTGTCACATCTATTTTGTATGCTATAAATATGTATTACATCTCAATGAATGAATATATTGAATTTTGGAGAAATATACCTTAGTTTCCATTTGAAACCAAGAGAACACTAAAACCGGCCTTGTTACAATTTTTCCAGCAGCTTATTACATCAAAGGCGAGATACACCTTCACCCCAAATCAATTTCAATCCTTCATACCTTGTTTTCTTTTGATTAACCTTGCCCTCATCCTTCCAAATTGGTATCAAAGCCTGGTTTCATCAATCCCTCAACAAAAACCGATTCAAAACTCACAAAACACCGACCGGTTTAAATGGCTTCCTCACATTTTTCAGCACCTTCAACTCCCATGTTTGATGGCCACAACTACCCTGTTTGGGCAATCAAAATAAGATCTTATCTTTAAGCTTATGACCTTTGGGAGCTTGTTGAAGTTGATTATGAGGAGAACTATGACTTGTACAACTCCTAGACAAGCATGGGAAAAGCTTCAAGAGGAGTTCCAAGGAAGTACAAGACCAAGACAGATGCAACTGCTCAACCTTAGAAGAGAATTCGAAAATATGAAGATGTTCGAGCATGAAACCATGAAGGAGTTTTCCAACAAACTTATTAAGATTGTCAACCAAATCCGGTTGCATGGTGAGTTTTTACCAGATCAAAGGATTGTTGAAAAGATCCTTATATGCCTTCCAGAGAAGTATGAAGCAAAGATCTTAACTTTGGAGGAGACAAGAGACCTTACACAACTCACAGTTGCTGAATTGATCAATGCCTTGCAAGCCAAGGAACAAAGGAGGAGTCTTCGGCTACAAGGTGAATGAAGCTCGGGTGAAGCAGCCCTTGTAGCAAATAACAAAGGTAAATCAATCCAGCAACCAAGGCCTTTCCAAAGGCAAAATAGAGGCAAGGAAACAACAAACCAAAGAGAGAACAAGATGACATATGGTCCTTGCATAATCTGTAAAAAGCAAGGACACACGGCTAGGATATGCTGGTGGAGACCGAATGCTCAATGTAAAATTTGCAAGCAATTTGGTCACATGGAAAGAGTTTGCAGGCAAAGGAACCAAAGGCAAGAAGCTAGACATGCTCATGAACCCGAAGAGGCAAGTGGTGAGCATGCACATACCTTCACAGCAACTTGCAACCTTGTAAGCTCAATCAGACTCATGGATCTTGGACAGCGGGTGCAAAAATCACATGTGCAACAATCGGGACTTGTTTGTCAAGTTTAACCCAAGAATTGCAACAAAAATTAGGGAAGAAAACGGAAAAATCATGGAGGCTCAAGGAAAAAGAGATTTGGTCATTAAAACACCAAAAGGTACAATTCAAATTACCGATGTTTTATTTGTACCAAATCTGTCCAAAAATTTACTTAGTGTGCCTCAACTTATGAAAAAATGATATACTTTGAAGTTCTTAGATAAATGTTGTGAAATATCTAAGGATGAAAAAATTATATTACTTGTCCATATGAAAGACAATAGCCTTGTAATTGATTTTAATTAATAAAATCAAATGGCTATGAATACCAAAATCCATGAAGAATCAAAGCTATGGCATAGAAGGTTCGGCCACTTCAACTATGCCACCATGAAGCATATGCATACTCAACAAATTGTTGAGAATTTACCACAAATCCATGGAGATGATGCTGTTTGCAAAACATGTCAACTTGGAAAAATCAAAAGACAACCATTTCCTTTGACTACAATCAGCAAGGCAAAGGAAAAATTACAATTGGTGCATTCGGATTTGTATGGACCTATGAATGAAGTAACACATGCTGGGAGGAAGTATTTTATCATCTTTATTGATGATTATTCAAGGAAGTGCTGGATCTACTTCCTCAAACAAAAATCAGAAGCCGCAGCCACATTTGAAGAGTTCAAAACACTTGTTGAAAATCAAGCACAAACAACCATCAAGGTAATTAGAACCGACAATGGTGGAGAGTACATATCCAAAACTTTCCAAGATATTTACAAGACAAATGGCATCATACATCAACTCACCACTCCATACACACCACAACAAAATGGAGTGAGTGAAAGGAAGAATAGAACAATCATGGAGATGTTAGGATGCTTGCTGTTTGAGAAGTGCTTGCCAAAGAAAATTTGGGCCAAAGCAGCTAATACAAGTGTGTACCTACTAAACCGACTTCCAAGTAAGGTAATTGAATCCAAAACACCAAATGAATTATGGTATGGCTTTAAACCTTCAATTGCTCACTAAAAAGTCTTTAGAAGTTTTTGTTACATGCATGTCCATGACTCCAAAAGAACCAAACTTGATAAGAAAGTAAGTATTGGTGTTCTTGTAGGCTATAGCTCAGTTTCAAAAGGCTATAGAATCTTTTATGTATCTAAGATGCAGGTTGTTGTCTCTAGAGATGTTATAATAAATGGGAACTCATATTGGAGTTGGAAGGAGCATAAAGTGGAAGCAAACACTTATATTCAATCAAGAACTCCTTCCACCGATCAAAGTGATTTTGATGTTGAAAATAATGATGAAGATGATGATGACCCAGCCAATGAAGATTATGTGGGCAAGAGAGGCACAAAATCAATTGAAGAACTTTATGCAAGTGCAAGGATGGCAACACCTGATCCTACAACATATAGTGATGCTTCACAACACAAAGAATGGCAAGCTGCAATGGAGGAGGAGTGATGTGATTCCGCCCGAGCCCACTCCACCGATAACCCGCTGTGGTGTTGACTCGACACGGATGAAGACTAGGCCAATCACAAGAGCTCAAATTAAGAGATTTAAGGACAAACTGGGAGTATTTATACAGGGGGTAATCAATCTCAACAGAGCTTGTCCATACTTTAAGATACAAAGCCTATTCTAAGCATCCAAGTGGTGGAAGCCGATACGGACTCGGGTGACGGTTTTGGTACATTTTTGGAGTCCGGGAAGCATGAAATGGTTCCAATGCTTTATGGGTTCAATACATATGCCTAATAGGTCATGGAATCAAGTTAAAGCAGCCTCAAATGCAATCAAAAAGGGCTTGTACGGACAGCTTCAACAATTTGGCCGAATTTGCTGTATTGCTTGCTGGCTTTACTGTATTTTACTGTATTAGCCTTTTCTTATTTTTCCAAGCATGGGCAACGTGTGGGCCTTCATATTCAGTTTATTTGGCATCCTAAAAAGCATCTAGAAGCTGATTTGGAGCTCAATTTGGTCAAAGATTGGTCAAAGTCAACTTAGTCAAAAAGCTAGTATTATAGTTTCCTAATTTGATTCTACTTTTTGTTTTAGGAAATTACCATTACTTTTTAGTTTTTATTTATTTATTTTCTGGAAAAATAAGTTTAGGAAAGTTATTATTTTATTATTTTCATTGTAAATTAATTAATTCCTAATTCAAAATAAAGGAATTAATTAATCCAAATTAGATTAGGAAAGGAGTGAGAATTTCGGCCACCATAGAACTCTTTATTGTGTGGCCTATTTTACCTAGGGTTTTTAGGGTTTACTTTGTTTCTGTCAAAGCCTATTTAAAGGCTTATTTTTCAATATGAAAAAAAAAAACTTTGATTTGATTAAGAAAATACTTGTGAGATTAATTATCTCTTTGTTCTTTGAGAACACCTAAAACACCATTAGAGAATTGGTTGTTTTAGCTTGACTTATCAATAGCTTTTCCATCCCCTATTGTGGCGTCTTCATTATACCAAGGTTTCTAACCATAGGTTGGTTAGGGGTTGAGGTCCATTCCATTAGAACTTGAACTTAATTAAAGATCCGGGCTAATATAATACGGGTTTAGGAGCAGGTCGTCCTAGGTTCGTATCAAGGAGCTTCACATGATTGACAAGAACAAATCTTGGAAAATATACCATTTGGATGTAAAATAAGTTTTTCTAAATGGTATATTAGAAGAAGAAGTATATGTTGAACAACTTGAAGGATTTATCATAGAAGGAGAGGAGGAGAAAGTGTACAAGCTTCATAAAGCTTTGTACGAGCTCAAACAAGCTCCAAGAGCTTGGTATGCAAGAATTGATGACTAGATACTCATTCTAATTTTCCTTAAACTGTAACACATATGACCTCAATATATCCTCTAAGGTCTAAATAGTCCTTTTATAGTCCATCAATCTGGAGTGAAAAGCAGTACTCAAATTCAACTTAATGCCTAGTTTCTTCATTATTCCCTTTCAAAACCTCAAAGTAAAACATAGATTTTCTGTCAAATACGATCGATACTAGCACCGCATACAACTCACTATATAATTCATAACGAGTCCTACTAACTTCTGAAGGGATAACCTCTTTCGAATAAGTAGGAAATGTGCAGACTTAGTGAGTCGATCGACTATCACCAAAATACTATCATGTGTCTGAACTATGGAAGGAAGCTTGAATATAAAAATCCATTATAACGCAGCCCTATTTCCATAATGGGATTGGTAAAGGCTGTAAAAGTTTAGAAGACTTTTGTCTCTCTGCCTTCACTTACTGGATCACAGAGTCTAGAACAAATCACCAGATCTCCATCACCTCTAATAGTGAAGCCTGACTTCCTGATACGAACCTAGGATGACCTGCTCCTAAACCCGTATTATATTAGCCCGGATCTCAATTAAGTTAAAGTTCTAATAGAATGGACCTCAACCCCTAACCAACCTGTGGTTAGAAACCTTGGTATAATGTAGACGCCACAATAGGGGATGGAAAACCTATTGACAAGTCAAGCTAAAAATACCAATTCTCTAATGGTGTTTTAGGTCTTCTCAAAGAACAAAGAGATAATTAATCTCACAAGTATTTTCTTAATCAAATCAAAGTTGTATTCATATTGAAAAATAAGCCTTTCAATAGACTACAAAGCCAAGAAATAAAATCCTAGAACATAAAGAAAAACGGCCACCACACATAAAGAAACCTAGTTGGCCGAAACTATACTTCCTTTCCTAATCTAAGTTTGATTAATTAATTCCTTTATATTAAATTAGGAATTAATTAATTTACAATGGAAAGAACAAAATAAAAACCTTCCTAAAGTTATTTGTCCAGAAAATAATTAAATAAATAACAAAAAGTAATGGTAGTTTCCTAAAACAAAAAGTAAAAACAAATTAGGAAACTAAAAATGCTAGCCTTTTGATCAAGTTGACTTTGATCAATATTTGACCTCTTTGAGCTTCAAATCAGCTTCTAGATGCTTTTTAGGATGCCAAATAAACTTAATATGAAGTCCCACACGTTGCCCATGCTTGGAAAAATAAGAAAAGGCTAATACAGTAAAATACAGTAAAGCCAGCAAGCAATACAGCAAATTCGGCCAAATTGTTGATGCTGTCCGTACAAGCCCTTTTTGATTGCATTTGAGGCTAGTTTAACTTGATTCCATGACCTCTTAGGCATATGTATTGAACCCATAAAGCATTGGAACCATTTCATGCTTCCCGGCCTCCAAAAATGTACCAAAATCGTCACCCGGGTCCGTATCGGCTTCCACCACTTGGATGCTTAGAATAGACTTTGTATCTTCAAGTATGGACAAGCTCTGTTGAGATTGATTGCCCGCTGTATAAATACTCCCAGATTGTCCTTAAATCTCTTTATTTGAGCTCTTATGATTGGCCTAGTCTTCATCCGTGTCGAGTCAGCACCCTGGCGGGTTATCGGTTGAGCGTGCTCGGGCGGAATCACATCATTCCCCTCCTCTTGAAAAGGATTTATCCTCAAATCAAGATCATCACCTGCAGAAAAAGGAGTTAAATCAGCAACATTAAATGCAGCACTCATGTTATACTCACCCGGTAAATCAAGCTTGTAGGCATTCTTGTTATTTGGCTCCAAAACTTGAAAAAGTCCATCCATAGGCGGCATGAGCTTTGACTTTCTTTGTTTAGGAAACCTTTCCTTTGGTAAGTACAACCAAACCAATTCTCTTGGGTCAAACACTATTACAAAAAAATCTAGAAATACATGCTCATTATGGTAAAAATTACATTTTTTAAAGTTAACAAACAGTATTTCCCAAATTTTCAAATTACCACTAAATAAAGCTCTCAACAATGCAAATAAAGTTCTATGCAATAAAGACATCTTTAAATAAGTATCTTTAAAATTCATGGTCAGCAATGATTTCTTATTCATAATTACTTTATTAACATCACCAAAGCTAAGATAAAAATTTATATTTTTCCTTTCTTGTCTTCCTTTTCCTTTCTCACTCATGGCCATCTCACCTTCCTCACTCTTGGCTTTTGCACCAAATTTCTCACTCTTGGTTTTATTAAAATTTTTCCACACAACCTGAGTATTAGAAGACTTACCTTGGACAGCAAGCTCACATTTTCCCTCTTGATTGGATGGTAGTCCACTTGGAATTTCATTTGGGAAGACATCTCCAAATTCCTTCGAAAGAGAAATCATTTTACTTGGCAATTCAAGTTCTTCAAAGTTAGTTTGATCATTAAAATAATTTTCATTATAAATCATGACCAGCAAAGGTTTCTTACACTCAATAACCTTATTAATATCCCCAAAACTCAAATAAAAGTTGCTACTTGACCTTTCTTTTCTTTCTTTTTCTTTTTTCTCCCTTGGATTGGCGCAAACCTTTGGATTTCCCTTCCTTCTCCAAGCTCTCGGGTTTGCCACTTTCTTTCCCCTCTCTTTCAGTTTTTCTTTGATCTTTCCACTCAATATAAGTCTTAGAAACCTTACCTTGGTCAACAACCTCATTCTTACCTTCTTGAAAGGATGGTGAAGCCGTTGGTGCCATACTTGCTTTTTCCATGAGCTTTTCGGCTTCTCTCATTTGTTGCATTTATAATTGGTCTTTGTAAACCTCTTTAGGAGATAATGGTTCCAGCTTGACCTTTTTCCCTTTAAATCTGAAAACAATACTATTTTCTCGACCAAAATGAGTAGCATCTTTATCAAATTGCCATGGCCTACCTAATAGTATATGTCCAGCAATCATGGGTACAATATCACATAAAACTACAAATATGCTTTGGCTTGTTTATTCACTTTTATTTCACCACTATCATTAAGCCATTGTAATCTATAAGGTTCTGGATGTTTAATAGTTATTAAGCCTAATTTACCAACTACAATGTTACTAATTACATTTGTACAACTTTCACTATCAATAATCATACTACAAATCTTACCTTGAATTTCACATCGGGTGTCGAAGATGTTCTCTCTTTGAATTTCATCCTCATCTTTGTATGCAGCAAGTACTCTCCTAGAAAGCAAGTTTAATTCAGCATTGGATGCTTACAAGGTTTCGGGTTCATCCTCCAAGTCCTCCTCCTCTTGCTTGGCTTCATCCTCACTTTCTTCACTTTCCGATTCTAGCTCGTCATTGCCCTTTAACACCATGATTTTTCTATTCGGGCATTGGCTAGCGATGTGTCCTCCTCCCTGGCACTTAAAACACACAACATCATGAGTTCTAGAAGGTTTATGATCTAATTTTACCTCATTCTTTGGTGCTTGGACAGATTCGGTTCTAGTCTCCTTCCTTGGCCAGTTTGAACTTTCTTCTTTGACTTTCGGCTTTGGCTTGCTTTCACAGATGGGATTGTTCCTCCAGCCACTTGAATTGGACCTTCCACTGTTGGAAACACCTCCAAACCATGATCTTACACCCCTCCTCTTGAATTGATGCTCTAATTTAATAGCCACATGCAACATCTCCTCCAATTCCACATATTGTTGCAATTCTAGTTGATTGGCTATCTCATAATTCAAACCACCAAGAAACCTTGCCATGGTTGCTTCCCTATCTTCATTCAAGTTCAGTCTCATCATAAGCATCTCCATCTCCTTGTAATAATCCTCCACGGATCCATGTCCTTGAGATAAAGATTGAAGTCTTTGATGCAGCAACCTATGATAGTGTGATGGTACGAATCGCTTCCGCATGGCTCCTTTCATTTGTCACCATGTAGTAATCAAGTCATCACCAACTCTCCTTCGGTGTTTTGCTCATTGGTCCACCGTTGGAGTGTATAATGGCTAAACTCCATTGCTACCAATTTCACCTTCTTAGCCTCCGAATAATTATGGCGGTCAAATATCATCTCCATCTTTTCTTCCCACTCCAAATATGCTTCGGGGTCACTTTTTCCCATGAATGGTGGGATGTTGATCTTGATATTGCTAAGATTGTCATCTGTTCCTTCCCTCCTATACCTTCCACGGCCAGCTCTCTCTTGGACAGCAAAGGTTTCATCCATGCCTTTCCCAAAGTCTCCACCGAATGGCTCCTCATTAAATTCCTCTCTCGGTCTCTCGCGACCTCCTCGTCCTCGGCCTCGTCCTCTATGGAATTCTTGCCTATTTTTTGTGTTTGAAATTCCTTGGGAAACTTCCAGCCTTCCCATCCTTTGATTCACATGCTCAACTTGAGCACTAACCCGCTGTATTGACTCCAAAACAGCTCTCATGTCCACTTGGTCTTTGCTCCCCGTAGCTCGAGCATCGTAATGGTATGCTACGGACTCCTCCTCATTGATCCTCAAGGGTGGATCTCCTTTTCTTATTCTAGAATCTGCCATGTTAGTAAAATACTGTAAAAATAAAATAAATCCTCACAATATTCACTCCCTCACGTGTTTCACTCAAACAAGGTCTCGACACTAGTGTTTGCACACTAGTTTCGGCTTTTACCGTCTTTTAAGCTCACACACTCTTGCCTTTTTCCACTCAATGTATTATCTCAAAGTTCTAATTAAAACACCCACAAAACAGCAATTAGATCACTAGTATGTTTTAATTAAACTTATCAACAAAATAGAAGCAAAAGGCAGGCAATACCGAAAGAATCCAACAAATCCTAATTTTTCGGCTTTCTATACAAGAAAACACAAAATAATGGGAAAACGTTGGAATATTTGAAAACTGCACCAGATGGTAGTAGATTATGAGTTCAAGGATAAAATTTCAGAAAAAGAAATTCAAATACGAACAAGAATCAAAGAGAACAAAAATATAGAAAAGTGTTGGTTGTTGTTCTTGTAATTCAAGTTTTGTATCAATTCCTTTAACTAATTTTAATCCAAAAAAATTTAAATGCCCAAAATCCAAATATCCAGCAGCAAAAAATAATTTCCCAGCAACTCAAATATTGAATAATAATAAAAAAAAACCAGCAGCTCCAACAAATTTCCAGCAAACAAAACAAACTCCAACAAACTAAAATAATTTTTTT
The DNA here is from genome assembly GCF_031755915.1 of Ziziphus jujuba. NCBI lineage: Eukaryota > Viridiplantae > Streptophyta > Magnoliopsida > Rosales > Rhamnaceae > Ziziphus > Ziziphus jujuba. The sequence goes on along the minus strand of NC_083384.1, from coordinate 2,180,539 downwards.
TATTTTTTTTCACTCACAGAACATAAACAACTGCAGTAGCAAGAATAATTACCAAATTTGCAATTCCAACTCCAGAAATTCACCAAACCCGTGATCTCCAAATAAACACAAATGTGCAGTTTTTTATTTTTCTCATTTTTTATATATATGTTGCTGCAAACCCTTCTTTTTTTTTTTTTTTTTGAATATATGAATGCAAATATTTAAAACTAAAACAGCCAAAGAAAATCAAAAAAACCCAAAATTAACAACAACAATGATGAAAAACAACCAACAAACTAGGAAACGAAAAATACGATAAAACTAGAAAATCCTAATTCAACTAGGAATGAATTTTTTTTTTTTTTTAAGATGCAGAATGTGTATGGTTATAGAAGCAACCTTAACCTAATGCTAAATTGCAGAATAACACAAAAATAAATAAAGCTAATAAAGATAGATCAAATCTGAACAAAATTTAGCTCTGATACCAAATGATACAAACCTAGGACGACCTGCTCCTAAACCCGTATTATATTTGCCCGGATCTTAATTAAGTTCAAGTTCTAATGGAATGGACCTCAATCCCTAACCAACCTGTGGTTAGAAACCTTGGTATAATGTAGACGCCACAATAGGGGATGGAAAACCTATTGATAAGTCAAGCTAAAACAACCAATTCTCTAATGGTGTTTTAGGTGTTCTCAAAGAACAAAGAGATAATTAATCTCACAAGTATTTTCTTAATCAAATCAAAGTTGTATTCATATTGAAAAATCAAAGGTGTTCTCATAGATGTGTTAAGTTTATAGCTGCCAGATAAGTGGTACCTGTCCGGTAGGAAAGCAAAAACTTTTTCGTTGCCTACCTCATTTTGGTTTTTTTCATTTTTTTTTTTTTAGGTAGTCGTTTTTTATGCTGGCCCTTTTGATCTCATCCGTATTCCGATCGAAGGTTGAAGTTTCATTCATTCTTACAACTATCTTTTTGAAGCAGATAGTTCACAGTGCTCATTCTATAGAAAAAGTAAAAGCCAACTCATTCACAATGCCGATCGAGTTTATACAAATCTTCCCCAATACTGGGAAGATCGGAAGCGTCGTAGGTAATTTGAGGTTGGAAGAGCCTGGTGTTTCCTGACTTTCTGGAGTTATAACATTTGAATTTCTCTTACATTCCACGTTCCCGAAACGGATCCTATCAAATATTTCCCCCTACCTTGAATTCAAAACTTGCATAATGAGTTGCATCGACATCTTTGCCCGTGATTGAATGTCCCTTTCCCACGGCACCAATCGACGAATGCTGAGGAAGGAGTGAATCAATTGATGCAACCAACCACAATACAATACACCACCCGAGCAACTATCCAACACCCGAAAAGGGGGAATAATGCCAGGAAGTGACCAAGCAACTCCAAGTGAATAACCCAACCGCGACTATCTAACCAACTACCGATGAACTAATCAACAACCGAACGAGACTGAATCCAAGCGAGTGAATGAACGAGTCAGGGGTTTGTAAAGAGCAAAGGACTAAAAAAAAAATTCACTTGGCTGGGGCAGAGTTTCAGCCTGCCTTCCACCAAATATAAAAAACCTTACAGCTGCCTAACCTGCTGACATTCCAGCGAAGAGAGTCATTATTTATGTCACATCCTCGAATTCGAGAGAAGCCCTGGTTCTAACCACCCTGAATGAAGAATGGGCGAACAAAATGCAGAACATATCAGAGATGTTGAATTCTAAGAAAGAGGGGGGAAGGAGGCAAAAGACCAAAAAAAAAAAAAAGGAAAAAAATAAGGGCTGCACAAGGCGAAAAACCAGAGGCAGCGCTAAGGTGCGAGAGGAATGTGAAAACAACAATAGTTCTACATGAAGGTCTTATATGGAATGGAAGAAGGATCGGTAAAGTTGAGAAGCAGAGAATTCGTCGGATTTGTTCAAGCCATTGCGAATAAACAATTGGTAGAACTCTGCAACTTTCTTGTTCACCGCTTCCTTACGAGAGGGCTCCCTTTAAACACTTAAGCCAATCGTTCGTGCTCCTTTCAAACATCTCACTCCGATCTAATCCATATATGGCTTGGCCTGGAAGTCGAAGTCAGGAATGGAAAGAAGCTTAAAAGCTCCTTTATCAAACTTTCCCCTTTCTCTAATAATAAGGTAAGCAAACATCAAAGCCCAGCAAACCCAACCTATACAAAGAGCTCTTTTCAGCCCCTACTCCTAACAAGTGAAAGTAGCTGGCACCCACCATACCTTGCTTGCTTCGGGGCCGATCTCTTGTATCTATATCTATATCTATCTATATATATATATTATATATATATATATATATATAGATAGAAAAATAGATTGAGTTTGTTCCACCACAAATGGATTTCACCACATGGATTGGATAGAGTCCCCTGATCTTGACATCCAACTGAACGGGAAATGCTTGTTTCTATTCCCTCCCTCCATAGCCGATTGAATTGTTGGGTCGACTCATCACATCCTGGGGTTGAAGAAGGTCCCAAGGGTTCGGTTGTTCGCCGATTCAAGTGGTACGTGAGTTGGGTTTAGAACTTTTTAGGGAGGCCCGAACTGACTTCAAATCGATTTGCTAGCTTTCTTTAGCGGTTGAATCTCTCTCCGGGTTAGTCCGCTCACAAATGCGAAATTGGGGAGCAGAAGCCACTCGCTTCACTAAGGGCAAGGAGCAAAAACCACTCAATTCTTTGTGAAATTAAGGAGAGCGCAACAACCAAGGTGCATATTATCATATAGAAACAAGTGAAGCGTAGCGAATCACATAGATAAGCCCCTACCTACCAGCGCGCAGATAGATAAGGTGGGCGAAGCACGAAGGGGATGGATGTCTGAGCGGTTGAAAGAGTCGGTCTTGAAAACCGAAGTATTGATAGAATACCGAGGGTTCGAATCCCTCTCCATCTGCGAAGTCATAAGTTCTCTCTTGCGTTCTATAACAATTCAAGACAACAAGAAAGCAAGAAAATGATAGCGATCGGTTTAGGAGCGTCAAGGGAGGGGGGGGGGGCGAGAGCTGAGCCCGCACGCTCTATGCTTTTCCCCAGCTTTCTTTCCAGTAATTTATTCTATCTCTTGTACCCCCTGTGTCTAGGGATTCCTGGGGCATGAGTTAAGCATATAGTTGATTGCTCTTTCTTTCAATTGAGCATCGGTACTTTTGGAATATCTCTCTGTAGGCGTGCAAAACAACAAAGCATCTGATTTTTTTAGAATTTCATGTGCTAAACATATGGGCCCAGTTGTATTTGATTTGAACTAATTCGAATCTCGTGACCCATGATCCTTAGGAAGGGCTCGATCCCAGACCAGGCTCCGCTCAAGGCGATGGATGACTATCCTTATTTCTTTTCCTTACGTTACGACCTACTCCGCTGCTGTTCTTGCTCTTTTTGAATCAGTTGCATTTTATTTGGAAAGGTCATCCCATATCGGTATCACAAAGTAGTTCCAGAGAAAGGCTAAATTTAATGGATTTAGGAGCGAAATAAGCTGGTTATCCTCTTCTTAATAGACGCAGGCCCCGGCATCGGCTCGGGCTAAATCAAAGTAGCAGCGGATGAAAGAGACAAATTGGTTGCCAAGCTCCTTGATGAAATCAAATAAAAGATTCCTTCGGCGGCAGGAAAGGCAGTTGACTTCGTGTTTGCACACTATTCACTCCCTCACGTGTTTCACTAAAACAAGGTCTCGACACTCGTGTTTGCACACTAGTTTCGGCTTTTACCCTCTTTTAAGCTCACACACTCTTGCCTTTTTCCACTCAATGAATTATCTAAAAGTTCTAATTAAAACACCCACAAAACAGCAATTAGATCACTAGTATGTTTTAATTAAACTTATCAACAAAACAGTAGCAAAAAGTAGGCAATACCGAAAGAATCCAACAAATCCTAATTTTTTGGCTTTCTAGACAAGAAAACACAAAATAATGGTAAAACGTTGGAATTTTTGAAAACTGCACCAGATGGTTGTAGATTATGAGTTCAAGAATAAAATTCCAGGAAAAGAAATTCAAATACGATCAAGAATCAAAGAGAACAAAAATATAGAAAAGTGTTGGTTGTTGTTCTTGTAATTCAAGTTTTGTATCAATTCCTTTAACTAATTTTAATCCAAAAAATTTAATCACCCAAAATCCAAATATCCAGCAGCAAGAATAATTTCCCAGCAACTCAAATATTGAATAAATAATCAAAAACCAGCAGCTCCAACAAATTTCCAGCAAATAAATCAAACTCCAACAAACTGAAATTTTTTATTTATTTTTATTCGACTTTACCTCTTCTTTCTTTTTTTCTTTTTTTTCTTTTTTTTTTTTTTCACTCACAGAACTCAAACAACTGCAGTAGCAAGAATAATTACCAAAACTGCAATTCCAACTCCAAAACAAACACCAAACCGTGACCTCCAAATAAACACAATGTGCAGTTTTTTTTTTTTTTTTTAAATGATGCCGAATCCTTCCGGCAGTATTGGCCATTTTTCCTACTTTCCTCCACATTTCATCATGGGGTATGCTAGAGACATAAACAGCCATAGATAATTATAAGATTATATCCTTCTGAATGAGGTATGAGAATTCCTACTATATTTTTACTATTCTATTTTTTCTTTTAATTGAAGCCTTAATTGGAAAATAAAACAGCAAGTACAAAAATGAGTAATAACCCCCAGTAGAGACGTTGATACGAACCTAGGATGACCTGCTCCTAAACCCGTATTATATTAGCCCGGATCTCAATTAAGTTAAAGTTCTAATGAAATGGACCTCAACCCCTAACCAACCTGTGGTTAGAAACCTTGGTATAATGTAGACGCCACAATAGGGGATGGAAAACCTATTGATAAGTCAAGCTAAAACAACCAATTCTCTAATGGTGTTTTAGGTGTTCTCAAAGAACAAAGAGATAATTAATCTCACAAGTATTTTCTTAATCAAATCAAAGTTTTATTCTTATTGAAAAATAATCCTTTAAATAGGCTTTGAAAAAAACAAAATAAACCCTAAAAACCCTAGGAAAAAACCAGCCACACACATAAAGAATCCTAGTTGGCCAAAACTATACTTCCTTTCCTAATCTAAGTTTGATTAATTAATTCCTTTATATTAAATTAGGAATTAATTAATTTACAATGCAAAGAATAAAATAAAAACCTTCCTAAAGTTATTTTTCCAGAAAATAAATAAATAAAAACCTAAAAATAATGGTATTTTCCTAAAACAAAAAGTAAAAACAAATTAGGAAACTAAAAATGGTAATTTTTGGCTATGTTGGTAATGACCATCAAATTATTCTTTGTGGGATGCCAAATAAGATTATTGTGAAGTTCCTCACGTTGCCCTTGCTTGGAAAAATAAGAAAAGGCTCATACAGTAAAATACAGTAAAGCCATCAAGCAATACAGCAAATTTGGCCAAATTGTTGATGCTGACCGTACAAGCCCTTTTTGATTGCATTTGAGGCTGATTTAACTTGATTCCATGACCTCTTAGGCATATGTATTGAACCCATAAAGCATTGGAACCATTTCATGCTTCCCGGACTCCAAAAATGTACCAAAACCGTCACCCGGGTCCGTACCAGTCTCCAGCGCTTGTATCAGCAAAACAGGTCTTGGTTCTTTGGTCATGGTCATTCCTTCTTGATTATGATTTATACTTTGAATAAGCACAGCAATATTATCCTTGAACGTCTTGGCTTGGGCTCTAGTGATCGGCCCCACCGTCATCTGTATTGGATCAGCACCCCAGCGGGTTGTAGGTTGAAAGGTCTCGGGCGGATTTGCATCATTCCCCTCCTCTTGAAAAGGATTTGCCCTCAAATCAAAGTCATCACCTGTAGAAAAAGGAGAAAAATCAGCAACATTGAAGGTAGCATTAACATTATACTCACCCGGTAGATCAAGTTTGTAGGCATTGTCGTTTATTCTCTCCAAAACTTGAAAAGGTCCATCACCCCTCGGCATGAGTTTTGGTTTCCTTTGTTCGGGAATCCTCTCTTTCCTTGGTTGAAACCAAAACCAACCTCCTGGGTCAAATACTATCACAACAAATAATTGAAATACAAGTTCATCAAACTTCTTAATATTAGCAAATAATATCTCCCAAATTTTTGTACACATGCAAGCAGCATGCAACTCATCAAGCATATCATCTAATCTAGGAATGGGATGTCTATATTTGATGGTAATGTTATTTATAGCCCTACAATCAACACACATTCTCCATGTACCATCTTGTTTTTGCACTAACAAAACAGGCACAGCACATGGACTTAAACTCTCACGAATATAACCTTTGTCAAGTAAATCACTTACCTGTTTTTGCAGCTGCTTTATTTCTTCGGGATTGCTCCTATAAGCTGGTCTATTTGGTATGGCAGTCCCAGGAACAAAGTCAATTTGATGTTCTATCCCTCGAATAGGTGGTAGTCCAATTTCATTTGGGAAGACATCTCCAAATTCCTTCAAAAGAGAAATCATTGAACTTGGCAATTCAAGTTCTTCAAAGTTAGTTTGATCATTAAAATAATTTTCTTTATAAATCATGACCAGAAAAGGTTTCTTACACTCAATAACCTTATTAATATCCCCTAAACTCAAATAAAAGTTGCTACTTGACGTTTCTTTTCTCTCTTTTTCTTTTTCCCCCTTGGATTGGCGCAAACCTTCGGATTTCCCTTCCTTCTCCAAGCTCTCGGGTTTGCCAGTTTCTTTCCCCTCTCTTTTGGTTTTTCCTTGATCCTTCCACTCAATATGAGTCTTCGAAACCTTACCTTGATCGGCAACCTCATTCTTACCTTCTTCAAAGGATGGTGAAGCTGTTGGTGCCATACTTGCTTTTTCCTTGAGCTTTTCGTCTTCTTTCCTTTGTTGCATTTGTAATTGGTCTTTGTAAACCTCTTTAGGAGATAATGGTTCCAGCTTGATCTTCTTCCCTTTAAACCTGAAAACAATACTATTTTCTCAACCAAAATGAGTAGCATGTTTATCAAATTGCCATGGTCTACCTAATTGTATATGTCCAGCAATCATGGGTACAACATCACATAAAACTACATCCTCATATCTACCTATATTAAATTTTAGTTTGGCTTGTTTGTTTACTTTCATCTTACCACTATCATTAACCCATTGTAATCTATATGGTTCAGGATGTTTTATTGTTTTTAAGCCCAATTTATCAACAACAAGGTTACTTATTACATTAGTACAACTCCCACTATCTACAATCATGCTACAAATTTTACCTTGTATTTCACAAATAGTATCGAAGATGTTTTCTCTTTGTATCTGCTCTTCATCTTTGTAGACAGCAAGTACTCTCCTTGAAACCAAGCTCAACTTGGCATTAGATGTATCTACAGGTTCGGCTTCATCTTCATTGCAATCCTCCTCTTGCTCGGTTTCAGCCCCACTAGCCTCACTCTCGGATTCCACCTCTCCATTACCCTTAATTACCATTATTCTTCTATCGGGCATTGGCTGGCTATATGTCCTCTTCCTTCACACTTGAAACAAATAATTTCTCTTGACTTTTGAGGTTTAGGTTCAGATTTTACCTCACCTTTAGATAATTTATTTTTTCTTTTCTTGTTGCTTATCCATGTAGAATTATGTACTATTCAATATAAAATACCTCAAATTCCTGTAGTACCATAGTAGTACTTGTAATATAAGGGTTTTCTCTATTATTGGCTTTGGGCTCGGAACTGAGGATCAGGTAAAATGTGAATCTGACGGTTTCTTGGTTTTTAATAATTTATGAAGGAGATTATCATATTCTCAAGATTCAATTAGATGCTCCATTTTAAAAAGTACCTTTTTGGTTGAAGAAAGTGTTTTTTGTTGGAATTTTGTTTTTCATTTTAAGGAATTCGTTAGTCGTCCAGTAATAAGTAACAATAGTAGATGGTATTCAATGAAAGAACAAAGAAAAAATAAAAACAAATACTCACGATATACGCATTGGTGTTGTATTAGACCAAATAAAGGGGTCGTTCTTGATCTAATTACAAGGATGGGTCTGTGTAATATGGAAAGACAAAATGTAAAACCCCATTTTGAGTGATCTAATCATACATGACTTTTTTTCTTTTCATTCGAGAGATTATGTGAATGAACCTACTACTGATTCTAATAAGTTAAATTTCAATTTAAAGTTATATATAAATAAAAGACATTTTCATTATAAGATAAGGTCACTTATCGTTCTTAAAAAAAAAAAGGGATTTGTTGATACAATAAAAAAAAGATTAAACTATAAATTATTTTCTCATTTTTTTTCCATAGTCATTCAAAGAAAGTTTCGTTTTTTGAATGAAGTTCTAAAACAAAGTTTATTACTTTAATATTAATAATATTAATAATATTTATAATATTTATAATATTTATAATAATAATTAATATTCTATACCTATATACTATAGATATATATTGGTTATTAGTATTCTGATTACTATTCTATTAGTTATTAGTTTACTTGACTCAAGAGTTGCTCAAGGAATCTGTTGATTCGAACTTTCAGGAGGGGTAGATATCCCAGATCATGAATTAATTTCTTACCTATGTTACTCTTTTTTTGTCACTACTGTCTATAATTATAATAATTGCTGAATCAAAAACTTTCAATTGAACTTATCATTTCAATTGGTATTTTTGCTTATCCTCGTATCTTTCAAAAATGGAAACTTAGGGAAGTGCTTTATAAGCATATGTATAAAAAAAACATATTGTATTTAAATTTATCCACTTTATGCTTACTATAACTAGTTATTTCGGATTTTGACTAGTAGCTTTGACTATAACCTCAGCTCTACTTATCGGTCTAAACAATATACAACTTATTTGAAATTAATTGCATGAACCATTCCTTAAAAAAAAAAAAAAAAACCCTTATGTCGTAGTTCATATATTTTATAGTTCCTTACCCACTCAGTTTCCAATTCTTGGTCATTGAGATTCATGGGTAATACAGATTAATATTTAAGGATAAAACATATATATTTTCTCCGTTCAAAGAAATTGAAATGATTGAAGTTTTTCTATTTGGAATTGTCGTAGGTCAATTTCCTATTACTTTAGCTGGATTATTCGTGACTGCATATTTACAATACAGACGTGGTGATCAATTGGACCTTTGATTAATTAACATCTTTTTTTTTTGACTGACCTCCTACTTTCTTTCTTTTTAATCTACAGGAGGTCAAATTAAGATTACGGTTCAAGTATTTTAGTGTAATTTTCAACGAACAATAACAAGTATGGAATCACACTTTGTAGGATTCGAACCTACGACATCGAGTTTTGGAGACCCACATTCTATCGAACTAAATTAATAGCGCTTTATTATCACAAAAATAATTTTGTGACCCAATTTGTCTTGCATGTATATACTATCATAAAAAATATAATAAAATTAAAGATTGATTTTGTGTATTAAATTTTAATCAATTTCAATTGATCCCTCGTTACTGCCCATAAGTAATAGGTAGGGATGACAGGATTTGAACCCGTGACACTTTGTACCCAAAACGAACGTGCTACCAAGTTGTGCTACATCCCTTTCAATTGGCCTACAGTGTCACCCACAAACTATCTTGCTATTTCTTCTTTTTTGTCTCATATATCATATACCATATAATAATAAAAGAATTATATTATATATGTATTAAATAAAGATAAAACCCACTGTAAAGTAAAAAAAAATGTATACTTTTCGGGAATTCTCAGGTAGAAGTAAAAAGGGACTTATTTTTTTGTTTTACGAAAAGGAATATCGACGATCTACTATACTGACTACTGTATTGAATTGTTGTACATTTCAAGTTGTACATTTCAATTTGAATTAGGGATTCTACGTACAAATACAAGTGGTCAGTCATTAACTACATATACACATCGGGTCATATTTGTATTACCATTATGTAATACATTTTAGAATAAAATTACAATAATGAATAAAGAAGGAGGATTTTCAATGTGAGATCTAAAAACATACCTCTCCGTGGCACTGGTTAGTAAGTACTTTATGGTTCAGGTCTTTAGCGGTTTTATTGATAGAGATCAATTGTTTATTTCTAGATGCGTTGATATTTCATTTTTTTTTTAATTCTAGAAAGTGAGATTTGGGGGGGGGGGGGTTGAAGAAGTAACGTTATTTAATTATGAAAATTGGCTGAGTAGCTAACCCTGTTGGTCCATTCTTGCAAGAGTCAAAATAAAGGCATAACCTTTCAGCCTTTTAAATCGGATTTCCCTGCTTAATGGATACCATTTTCTACCAATGGGGAATTCTTTCTCATTGTAAATTAAAAATTGAAATGATTGGGTTTGGTACCAATGAAAACCATAAATTTGATAACACAATAGAAATATATGATAGATCTTTTTTATTTTTAGATTTACTTTTTTTAGTTTTAGATAGTAAATGGGCTTCTTTCATTCTATCATATTCATTGGTCCTGATCGCTAATACGGATCAATTGTTTTCTTTCTTTTGGCCTAGTACATTATCTGAACAAGTCACACATATACCCTAGTACATGTTCCTCATAGCTGAGGACATCCTCAAAGAGCAGGAGATTTCCATTTTTTATTGACTGTCTTATGTTTCTAATAAGTTGTTTAATAGTTGAGATGTTGAATCATATACATAATGAGCTAGTTTAGATCGATCTTAACTGGATGATTATGAATCATTTATATATTAATGGATAAATTTATACATATTAATAGATTAATTATTAATTAATAGAATATTAAACCCGATAAGATGATAAAATCGCAAATCGCAGATTTACGTGAAACCCCTGTTCTGTTAGTTTTAGTTTTTATTTTTATTTTTGAACCACTACACGATCAAAAATTCCATGAGCTTAGGCTTCTGTTGCTGACATAAAAATATCTCTTTCCATGTCTTCGGAAACAACCCATAAAGGTTTGCCTATTCTTTTTACATAAACCCTTATGATGGTTTTGCGCTGCTTCAGTAGTTCTTCCGCTTCCAGGACAAATTCTCTCGTCGGTGCCTCATAAAAAGCACTAGTAGCTTGTTGCATCATTACCCTGATAATATAACATAATAGATAGTTCCTCTATCTTGCACGATGAAAGTCGAAGAGATAAAGAATAATAAAATAAATAGTATGAACAAAAAAAGATAGAATTGAACAACCGTATAGGCATCTTTTGCGCATTGCATACGGCTCTACAATGGAATTCACTTTTATTTTTTTACCTTTCATCGAGGAAATAGACAAAAAAAAAATAGAAAATACACATATATATAAAGTCTGTTAGATTCACATAGGTAAGTGATCCACTAACCACCCTTCCTTTTAGAGTAGTTAAAAAAAACTATGACGGCTTTGTTGCTTTATTATTTCGTCTATTATTTAGCAATCCTAAAATTTTATTTTTTTTCAAAACAAATAAATACCCTTTCTTTATCTCATACTAGTCTTTCAATACATAGTGTAAGTATTTTGGAAAAATGTTCTTTTTATATCAAATTCGAAGTGCCATGCTATTATTTTTTAATATTCATATTTCCTATAGCGCGAAGGCATAGTCTTCATTTTTTATTTCAAATCTAATAAAAACCTCATTGCTGCCAAGCGTGAGCGAATGCTAGACATTTCGTAATTTCTCCTCCGACCAGAATAAAACATGCCATTGAAGTGGCTAATCCCATACATAAGTTGATTCGAGATCTCATTATCAACCGGTTAGCCTAAAAAAAGTAATCTTTCTTGATAAATTCAGCTGATTAGGATAAAATTGTATCCCTTAGGAACCGTACATGCGCCTTTTGATGCATAAGGTTCAACACAAATTTTGAAAAAAAAAAAATAATCAATGTGTTGATTTTAGCTTTCTTTCTTTTTTTATATTCATAGCAGGCTCTTTTTAACTTGTAACAAAAGGGGGCTTTTTCTTTCATGTTTCAAGAAAGATGAGTTTTGGCTTATTTTAATTTATATATAAATTAAAAACCTATAAATAAAAAAAATTCACTAACTTATTGGAGTAACTTCTCATTGATGTATTGTTTCATCAGGATCCAATCCAAATCACGATGTAATTTTCTTGTTCCTGAACGGCCTTCTTCAACTTTTTTTAGGTTTAGGCTCTACTCCGAGTAAAGATCAACCCGATTTGGATTTGCACATATAGGATAAATGCCCCAATACCACATCTTTCTACTATGACTTCCTTTTTTTTTTTTTTTTTTCATGTCTCCCGCCAAATAGTAAATAGTCAATGCATTCATCACATTACTCGATTGATTAACAGCTTGAGATCATTATTATATATTATAAGTGGAAAATCTTTATAAATAGAATACGATATAAGTGGTAATCATAGATATATTACCAATTGGTTTTTTTCCTAAATGGAGCCTGTATATTAATATTACATTTCATTTTTTTGGTCTAACCAAGCCAACCATAAATTATAAATTATTATAATTAAGAATATTAATTTGTATACCCCCTCCCCCTAAAAATATATATTGAATTGCACTTCATTGTATTTCACACTCCAAATTTTTGATTATTCAATCAACCTTTCTTGGGCAAAATAGAGGATATCTCGATCGGGTAAAAGAACAAGGAAATACCATATGACCAAATATATCTGACAAGTCACGCTATACGTCAATCCACGATGCATCTTCCTCTCTAGGGTTTTGAAAAGGAACTTTTGGAACACCAATTTGCATTAAATGAAATAAAAATTAATTACCATAGCTCACTTTGATGTGAAAGTGTAACAATGAATTTATTGTCTTAATAATATTATTCTTTATCTCATTTTATCCATAGATCGAATAAGTTTATAAAAAAGGAAGACAGAAATACTAAAGGAAAATTCTTTTAAATAGGTCCTTTGAATGATGAAAAAAAATAAATAAATGCAATCACTCATATAAAAGGTATCAAGCTCTTACCATTACGTATTGGTACTTATCGGGTGTAGAATAGATAAGCTTTTTTTTGTTCCTACAAATAAAATTATTCTATTATTACTAAAAGAATAGAACAAATATTAATCCTTTCCCAGAGAGAATCCACTCAAAAGGGAAGGTCCATAGTATAGTTTTTTCCTAGTGCAATAAAGTTACATAGTGTCTATTTTTTGCTGATCGAGGGGTATTTCCATGGGTTTGCCTTGGTATCATGTTCATACCGTCGTATTGAATGATCCTGATCGTGTGCTTGCTGTCCATATAATGTATACAGCTCTGGTTGCTGGTTGGGCCGGTTCGATGGCTCTATATGAATTAGCAGTTTTTGATCCCTCTAACCCTATTCTTGATCCAATGTGGAGACAAAGGATGTTTTTTTATCCCTTCATGACTCATTTAGGAATAACCAATTCATGGGGCGGTTGGAGTATCACAGGAGGGACTATAACAAATTTGGGTATTTGGAGTTACGAAGCCATGGCTAGTGCCCATATTGTGTTGTCTAGCTTATGCTTTTTGGCGGCTATCTGGCACTGGGTGTATTGGGATCCAAAGTTTGGTCTAAAATTCTTGAAAAATTAGCTTTTTATGATTACATCAGGTAATAATCAGGAAAGGGGGGATTATTTAGAGCGGGCTCAATGGACAATGGGGATGGAATTGTTGTTGGGTGGTTAGGACACCCTATTTTTAGAGATAAAAAGGGTCATGAACTTTTTGTACGTCGTATGCCTTCTTTTTTTGAAACATTTCCGGTTGTTTTGGTAGACAGATATAGAATTGTTAGAGCCGATGTTCATTTTTGAAGGGTAGAATCGAAATACAGTTTCGAGCAAGTAGGTGTAACTGTTGAGTTCTATGGCAGCAAACTTCATGGAGTCAGTTATAGTGATCCCGCTATTGTGAAAAAATATGCTAGACGTGCTCAATTGGGTGAAATTTCTGAATTAGATCGTGCTACTTTGAAATCCGATGGTGTTTTTCATAGCAGTCCAAGGGGTTGGTTTACTTTTTGACATGCTTTGTTTGCTTTGCTCTTTTTCTTCGGACACATTTGGCATGGTGCTAGAACCTTGTTCAAAGATGTTTTTGCTGTTATTGACCTCGATTTGGGTGCTCAAGTAGAATTTGGAGCATTCCAAAAGCTTGGAGATCCAACTACAAGAAGGCAAGTAATCTGATAGAATATTGTTTTGTTATTTTTTCGTTTTTATTTTTGTGAGTAGGGTACCAGATAAATCTTGATTTGAATCGCTACCTTTTCTTTGACTTTTGCTCTTTCTTTATCTAGGAGATGATCCCAAATAAATAGGTATAGAAGCTATAATGGTATGTAAACCTCAATCGAATCAAGGGAAGCATTGGTTTATACATTCCTCTCAGTCTCAACTTTAGGAATAATTTTTTCGCTATCTTTTTTCGAGAACCACCTAAAGTTCCAACTAAAAAGGTAAAATGATATTTCATTATCTCAATTGAAAGTAATGAGCCTCCCAATATTGAGAGGCTCATTACTTCAACTAGTCTCCGTGTTCCTCGAATGGATCTCTTAGTTGTTGAGAGGGTTGCCCAAAAGCAGTATATAAGGCGTACCCAGTAAAACTTACAAGTAAACTCGATATAAAGATGGCAACTAGGGTTGCTATTTCCATTATTAGATAGTTTTAAGACCACAATGGGTCTATGATAAGATTCTTTATTTGCAGCCGAATGGTATACAAACTCAACATATCTAAATGAATATAAAGATGAACTACTGTAGGGAGTTATTAAAATCATTGAATTCAGAATACGGTAATGTAGCTCTTAGGTGGGGAATACTCCATTGATGGGTATCACAATGGCCCTTTTTGTGGTATTCCTATCTATTATTTTGGAGATTTACAATTCTTCCATTTTATTGAGTGGAATTGGAATGAATTAGATTCACAAGAACTAGTAACTAGCTTTTCAATACAAAGTGAAGCATTTAGGTGTTTGATTTTTATCCCATTCTATTTTGGTAGTTCGATCGTGAAATTTCTTTGTTTCTAGAGTTTGGAAACATGAGTGGTTGACTTATTATAATTGATCATATGGATAGTACAGAGAATGAGTCTGTCATCTTAATAGAGATGGTTTTACTTCGTCGGATATTCATGCTAGTATCTGAAACATGGAATATAGGAAATAGATTCCAAAGTATTATTAGCACTATGATTCATCCTTAATATTCAGACCACATGTCTAGACTTCCATTCATTTTTTTTAAAGAGTAAGATTTAGAAGTTATAAATTGAAATATTTGTATTTATTTTGACCAAAGGACAAGGGTGTCGTTGAACTTTTATTCATTCTAGTTATTCATTGAATAAGTGATAATCCAACAGTTTGTACTCAAGGAATTTTTGGAATTAGTTTATAAAGAAAGGGTTTTATTGAATCATTGTGGTTCTAGTATGGATATGGGGTTTTAACCGATTCATAGGGTCTTAACAAGAGAATTCCTATCAACATAAAAAATAAAGAAAACAGTAGTTAAAGGCGCATTACACATAATAAAAAAAACTATAAAATAGGTAAAAAGAATATTCAAGAGGCCTATAATCATCACCACAGAGACAAATGAGCCGACTTGATATTTTGGCATTATAACCACAAGAAAGAACTTTCGGATTTTTATTCCTTTGTATCTTTAGGAACGATTGAATTAGAGGATTAAGAAGTTTTGAACTTAACTTTCTATTACACATATTTGGTAGAACTAGTATTTTGGTATTTCTGTTTGAGCCGTACGAGATGAAATTCCCATATACGGTTCTCCGGGGGGGGGGGGGGGTCCGCTTTGTTGACCTATCCCAATTAAATCTATGATTGATTCGAAGAACGTCTTGAGATTCAAGCAACTGCAGATGATATAACTAGTAAATATGTTCCTCCTCATGTCAACATTTTTTATTGTCTAGACGGAATTACACTTACTTAGTTTTTAGTATAAGTAGGTATAGGGTTTGCTATGACTTCTTATTACAGTCTGACCATTACGGAGGCTTTTGCTTCTGTTCAATATATAATGACTGAAGCTAACTTTGGTTGGTTTCGATCAGTTCATCGATGGTCGGCCAATATGATGGTCCTAATGATGATCCTGCACATATTTCATGTGTATCTCACTGGTGCCTTTAAAAAACCTTGCGAATTGACTTTGTTTATAGGTGTGGTTTTGGGTGTATTGATCCCATCTTTTGGTATAACTGGTTATTCCTTACTGATACGACCTGCTCCTAAACCCGTATTATATTAGCCCAGATCTTAATTAAGTTCAAGTTCTAATGGAATTGACCTCAACCCCTAACCAACCTGTGGTTAGAAACCTTGGTATAATGTAGACGCCACAATAGGGGATGGAAAACCTATTGATAAGTCAAGCTAAAACAACCAATTCTCTAATGGTGTTTTAGATGTTCTCAAAGAACAAAGAGATAATTAATCTCATAGGTATTTTCTCAATCAACTTCCAAGTTGTATTCTTATTGAAAAATAATGCTCTAAATAGGCTACAAAACCACAAAATAAAACCCTAAAAACAAAGGGAAAACAGGCCATACAAAGTAGTTTCCTATGGTGGCCGAAAGTCTCACTCATTTCCTAATCTAATTTGGATTAATTAATTCCTTTATTTTGAATTAGGAATTAATTAATTTATAATGAAAATAATAAAATAATAACTTTCCTAAACTTCTTTTTCTAGAAAATAAATAAATAAAAACTAAAAAGTAATGGTAATTTCCTAAAACAAAAAGTAGAATCAAATTAGGAAACTATAATACTAGCTTTTTGACTAAGTTGACTTTGACCATTCTTTGGCCAATTTGAGCTCCAAATAAACTTCAATATACTTTTTTGGATGCCAAATAAGCTGAATATGAAGTCCCACACGTTTCCCATGTTTGGAAGTGGAAGAAAAAGCCAACTCAGCAAAATACAGTAAAGCCAGCACAAAATACAGTAAAAAACAGGCCAAATTTGAAGCTGTATGTACAACCCCTTTTTGAATGCCTTTGAAGCTGGCTTGACTTGATTCCATATTCTCTTAGACATATGTATTGAATCCATAAAGATTTTGAACCATTTCATGCTGCCCGTTGTCCATATTTGCACCAAAACTGCTACCTGAGGCCGTATCGGCTTCCACCACTTGGATGCTTAGAATAGGCTTTGTATCTTCAAGTATGGACAAGCTCTGTTGAGAATTGATTACCCCCTATATAAATGCTCCCAGGTTGTCCTTAAATCTCTTAATTTGAGCTCTTGTGATTAGCCTAGTCTTCATCCGTGTCGGGTTAGCACCCCAGCAGGTTATACGTTGAGCGGGCTCAGGCGGAATCACATCACTTACCTCGGGACCAAATTGGTTATTGGGCAGTAAAAATTGTAACAGTTGTGTCAGGAGCTATTCCCCTAATAGGATCGGCCTTGGTAGAGTTATTACGCAGAAGTGCTAGGGTGGGACAATCCAATTTGACTCAGTTTTATAGTTTACACACTTTTGTATTACCTCTTCTTACTACCGTATTCATGTTAATGCACTTCCTAATAATATAAAAAATATATTATATCATAGTTATTTTTAATCAATCATTTATCAATTGGGGTAGGACCAATAGTATTTCATTGCTACAAATATGTCTTATTGAAACGAATAAGACATGTATTTGGATATTTCTCTTCAACTCCGCAAAAATGTAATAATGTGTTATCTTTATTTTTTTGGCACTCATTGTTGATGTGAATTTTTCGAAGATAAAATGGATTATGGAAGTGTGTGACTTGAACTATTGATTGGGCCATGCTGAATATATGCCCTTATCTGCCATAGTTGAATTCATAACTAAAATAAAAAAAATGTTTCTTTGTTCCAACCACCATGTGAGCCCCATACAGAGGGATTGGCTGGTTTGTTTGAAGATAATCTTTTATATGACCAAGCTTGATCATGTCGTGTATGAATAGGCTTTGTGAGATCCAATAGAAAGAATAAGTGAAGTGATGTGACATAATCCTGGGGTATATTCTATATATTTCACTTACTTAATAGTATGGAAATGTATTCATTTCAACTGCATTGACTCGATTTATTATACTATCAGAGTGAAACAAGGGATCTAAAGAAGAATAAAAAGAATAGGGGCTAAACTAGATTAGTAACAAGTAAATCCTTTGTATGTAAAAAGTTTTGATATTCTTGGGGATAAAGTCCAATTGCAAGGTCTAAGACGGCCTAGAAAGCACTTGATCATAATTTGTAAGCCTACTTGGGTATTGAGCATTTATCTATAAGAACTAAATTCCTTACAATGGATGGTTATTGAAACTCTGAAAAAGGAAATTTGGTAAACTTTTTCTTACTCTTACATAGAATCATTCACATAGGTGTGGATACAATATCAATTTTTTTAAATTTTTTATATGGATCTGTTTGGTTCGTTTGATTCGTGCTCAAGCCGGATGATGAAAAATTATCATGCCCGGATCTTTTGGGGGATGGATCTAGAATAATTCACCTATCATAATAACAAAAAAAAAAACCTAACTTGAACGATCTTGTATTAAGAGCTAAGCTGGCTAAGGGGATGGGGCATAATTGTTATGGAGAGCTCGCAGGCCTAACGATCTTTTATATATTTTTCCGGTAGTAATTTTAGGTACTATTGCATGTAACATAGGTTTAACAGTTCTTGAACCATCAATGATTGGCGAACCCGTAGATCCATTTGCAACTCCTTTGGAGATATTACCTGAATGGTATTTCTTTCCCGTATTTCTAATTCTTCGTACAGTGCCCAATAAATTATTGGGTGTTCTTTTAATGGTTTCCGTACCCGCAGGGTTATTAATAGTACCTTTTTTAAAGATTGTTAATAAATTCCAAAACCCATTTCTTCATCCAGTAGCGACAACAATCTTTTTGATTGGTACCGCTGTAGCCTTTGGTTGGGTATTGGAGCAACGTTACCTATTGAAACAAATAGACGCATCACGAGTTCCATAAAGGTTACCTCTCAATACAATTTCTTTCAAATTCATTAAAATTTCATGTACAGATTCTTGAATACCCACTATGGTGGAATATTCATGTGGTATTTTATCAAAATTTGCGCGTGTGATACATGTTCCGTCTATTTCTCCAAGCAAAGCTCTTCACATTGCAATGCCGATTGGATTGGCTTGGCCTTTCATAAGTGGAGCCATAATAAAGCGTCCATAATAAAGACCCTTACTGTCTACTCGTGATTCAACACGCTTCCACTGTAGTGTCTGAGTAGATACTGTTACCTTCTAGTGAACCATAGTAATATTATTTCATCAGATCATTGAATTATTTATTTCTCTTGAAATATCTTCAATGTTTATTTTTATATACATCTTTTTTTAAGAGGTCTACAGCAATTATGTGGTATAGGGGTTACATCTCGTATGAAACTTAATAGTATACCACTTTTACGAATAGCTCTAAAAGCCGCATCTCTTCCGAGACTTGGGCCTTTTATGATGACTTCTGCCCGTTGCATACCTTGATCCACTGTTGTTTGAATAGCATCCCTTGTTTTGTACCCTTGAATCCACAAGTACCAGTGGAAGACCACAAAATTATCTGACCCTTTACATCTGTAATAGTCACAATAATATTGTTGAAACTTATTTGAACATGAATAACTCCCTTTGGTATTCTACACGCATTTTTACATGAACCAATACCTTTATTGTTACGTGAACAAGTTCTTGGTATAGGTTTTGCCATATTTTATCATCTCATAAATATAAGTCAGAGATATATGGATATATCCATTTCAGGTAAAAAAGATCCTCTATTTTTATTTCTATATTTGTACAGCAGTTCCTTTAGATTTATAGAGTATTTTTTTGTTTAAAAATTTATCCTTGTCTTTGTTTATGTCTCGAGTTGGAACAAATTACTATAATTCATCTTCGCCTACGGATCAGTCAACATTTTTCATAAATTTTACATACAGAGGCTCTTATTTTCATATTTATGATTCCTTAACTTGATTCTAACTTTCTTTATTGGAAGAAAATAAGTTGCTTGAAATTTTTAACTTCGAATTGTATACCCCAAAAATGAATGTTGAAATTGAAAAAACCATCTAATCATTGGAATCTTTTTTTGGAGTCTATAAACTATACATCTGCTGGTTGAATCATAATGAATTACTTCACTTTTGCGTCGATTTCCTCGTCGTATACATATAAAAAAACTACTTATAATCGTTCCTGAAACATAATCTAGAATCAGATTTTCATTATCTAAACAAATTAAAACTATGCCATTGGGCAGTCATCCAGTAATTCAACCGTCATGAATCCTCTTTTTTCTTTCATTTTAGGTCAAACTCATTGAGGTATCAACTAATACGGGAGGGGTGATATTAGAAAACCGCCCGCTCTCTTTTTTTTATTCTATTTTTTAACAAATATGAAAGTTTCGTAAATAATTCGCATATCAGAAGGATTACCATATATAACACAAAAGTTCTCCACCAATTTCTTCGTTGTCTATCATTATACCCCGAGAAGTAGAAAGAATTACAAACCCCATTACGCCTAAAATTCTAGGAATTTGTTGATAGTTAGAATATATTCGTAGACCAAGTTGACTAATCCATCTTAAATTTAAAATAGCTTTATATGGTCCTTTCCTATTCCTTCTTTGTTGTAGGGTTAAAACCAAAAAATCTTTGTTGTTTTCCTAATGTTTCCACTTGTTTTCAATAAAACCTTTGCGTAAAAGGATTTTAACAATGTTTACAGTAATGTTAGTAGATGGTATTCGAACTGTTCTTTTTTTATTCATGTCAGCATTTCATATACAGGTTATTATGTCAGTAATATTGTCTTTATTCATGATAAACTCCTATTATTTTTGTACTCCAATTTTGATATAATCAACTTTCTCTTTTTCTATTTTTTTATTTTATTTTTTAATTATGAATTCTTAAAGGCATATACGTGAGACACAACCAATCTACTACTAATAATAAATCTCAATTTACTAAATAATCTTAATCAATTTCAATTAAATACTCAGTTAAATATTATATCTATATTAATTATATTAATTTTGTTATGGTCTCTTCTTATAATACTTCGGGTGCTAATGAAACTATTTTAGTGAAATTTAACTATCTTAATTCTTGAGCGAGCGCACCAAAAATTCGAGTTCCTTTTGGATTTCCTTCTTGATCAATAACAACCGTAGCATTGTCATCATATCCTTTGATCATACCATTTTCATGTTTGAGTTTTGATACGAATCCGCCCAAACCCGCACAACTGGCAACCCGCTGGGGTGCTGACCAGATACACATGAAGACCGGGCCGATGACAAAGAGGTCATGGAATCAAGTCAAGGCAGCTTCAAAGGTAACCAAAAAGAGGCTGTGTGCATGGCATGACAAATTGGCCGGTTTTGTTGTATTACTCGTTGACTTTGCTGTATTTTGCTGAGTTGGCTTTTCTCTTTCCTCCAAGCAAGGGCAATGTGTGGGGCTCCATGAAAATCCTATTTGGCATCCTAAAAAGCACATGGAAGATGATTTGGAACTTAGATTGGTCAAAGTCAACTTAGTCAAAAAGATAGTATTTTAGTTTCCTAATTTGTTTTCTACTTTTTGTTTTGGGAAATTATCTTTATATTTTGGCTTTTATTTGTTTATTTTCTGGACAAATAAGTTTAGTAAAGTTATTATTTTTATTATTTCTTTGTAAATTAATTAATTCCAAATTTGAAATAAAGGAATTAATTAATTAAAATTAGATTAGGTAAGGAGAAAATTCGGTCACATTAGGAAACAACAAGCATGGCCAGTTTTCCTTTTCATTTTTAGGGTTTTATTTTGTTTTCTTTTAGCCTATAAAAAGGCTTGTTTTTTAGGAAGAACACACCATTAATAATATTGAGAATTTAGTTAGTGAGATTGAATCTCTCTTTGTTCTTTTGAACACCTAAAACACCATTAGTGGATAAGTGTTTTAGTCTGACTTTTCAATAGGCCTTCCATCACCTATTGTGGCGTCTACATTATATACAAAGGTTTCTAATCACAGGTTGATTAGGGGTCAAGGTGACCATTAGAACTTGAACATAATTAAATCCGAGCTAATATAATACGATTTAAGCACAGGTCGTCCTAGGTTCGTATCAAGTTCTTTACAAGTACGTACAATTACAGCTCTGATCACTTCCGATCGTTCTAGAGGTGTATTTGGTACTGCTTCCCTGATTATAGCAACAATAACATCACCAATATGAGCATATCACCGATTACTAACTCTTATGATTCGAATACACATTAATTTTTGGGCTCTGCTGCTATCCGCTACATTCAAATGGCTTTGGGGTTGAATCATTTTTTATCTGTTTTTTCAATAAACACAAAGGGTGAAGTAAAAAAAAAAAAACAAAAGAAATGTTGTTTATTAAAAAAAAAAACAAAACCTTCAATTTTATTTATTTTTTTAATCTAAAAAACCTTTTATTTAAGTTCTACATTCCTACACCGAAATAATGAATTGAGTTCGTATAGGTATTTTTGATGCTGCTAGTGAAATAGCCCTTCTGGCTATATTTTCTGCTACTCCACTCATTTCATAAAGTGTTCTACCAGGTTTGATGATAGCTACCCAATATTTGGGAGATCCTTTCCCCGAACCCATATGGGTCTCAGTAGGTCTTATTGTAACTGGTTTTTCTGGAAATATATGTACCCATACTTTCCCATCGTGGTGGACATTTCATTTCATTGCTCATCGACCGGCTTCAATTTGTCAAGATGTGATCCAAGCGGGTTCAAGCGCTTGAAGAGCATATCTATCGAAGCAAATACGATTACCTCGAGAAGATATTCTTTTCATTCTTGTTGAAATGTGGTGATCTTGCCAGAATGTGCAAGATATGCAGAGGAAGTAGCAACAAAAAGACTGGCCCAATTTGGAGCTGGGAAGGCTGAGTTAAGCCATAAACAATCTGACATTTGTGCAGTTTTGTTGCCCAGAAAACTAGGCAAAACTGCCTCGGGTTTGATTATTTTTGAATGGGTAAATGGACTTTGTTTTATCTATTTTTTGGCTAGAACACTGTTTAATATTCAAAAAGGCTTCCCTCCAATTTTCAAGTCAAATGGAGCTGGTTTTCAAATTCAAATGCCTAAGACAAGCTGAACTGCCCATTAAAGAAGGTATCTTGCATGCCCAACACATTGATTAGAGTTAGTTTAGGTAGTTTGGCTTGATTGGTTACTTTTATTGCTTTTATATTTATTGCTCAATATGGCAGCATGTCTTATTGTCTTTTTGATGTATTTAAAAGTATGAAAATTGCAATGAAAACGTTGAGAAAGAAAATATTCAAAAACAGATTTTGAAAAACAACATTTTTGGCTCTCTTTCTCTCAACTACTACATTTTGGTTTCTTCTTCTTCCCAAAAGCTAACAACCTTCTCAAGAACCCTAAAGCTCCATTAAAACCAGAAACAAAACCTTAACTAACCCAAAAAAAAAAAAAAAAAAAACAAAATCAAGAACCAACAACCAACAACAAACATTATTGACTAACACCTTGAATGATTGTGCTCTAGGGTAACATAAACCTACACCAAATTCCATCATGGTATCAGAGCATAGTGTAATTTCTTAGGACCTTGTGAGCTTTCAACCTGGACCATTTTATTTGTGAGAGGATCCCCCACCTAAAGCCTTCCAACCGAAACCAAAACCTCCCAAAAAGACTAGTTGAAACTCACCAAAACACCACCACCCGAGAGCTTGTTCTTGTGTCCATTTTTCAAAACTTTTCAAAAAGCATTTTTTCAAATGGCCTCACAATCCTTTGCAACCCCAACACCACCTAAGTTTGAAGGCCAAAACTGTTCCATTTGAAGTATAAAAATGCAAGCCTACCTTCAAGCCTTTGGTTTATGGGAAGTCACAGAAGAAGGTTATGTAGTGAAAGAGTTGAGAGCTAATGCAACCCAAGCACAAAGAAATGCACATGAGGCTGAAGTTGCCAAGGGGTTCAAGGCCCTCACTGCCTTGCACTCCTCCGTGAGTGATTCCATTTTTACAAGGATAATGTCATGCACAAGTGCTAGAGAGGTTTGGATAAAGTTTCAAGAGGAGTTCCATGGAATTTTCGAATACACATTAATTTTCGGCCTCTGGTGTTATCCGTTACATTCAAATGGCTTTGAGGTTGAATCATTTTTTATTTGTTTTTTCAATAAACACAAAGGGTGAAGTAAAAAAAAAGAAAACAAAAGAAATGTTGTTTATTCAAAAAAAAAGAAAAGGAAACCTTCAATTTTATTTATTTTTTTCATCTAAAAAACCTTTTATTTAAGTTCTACGTTCCTATACCGAAATAATAATTTGAGTTCGTATAGGTATTTTTGATGCTGCTAGTGAAATAGCCCTTCTGGCTATATTTTCTGCTACTCCACTCATTTCAAAAAGTATTCTACCAGGTTTGATGATAGCTACCCAATATTTGGGAGATCCTTTCCCCGAACCCATATGGGTCTCAGTAGGTCTTATTGTAACTGGTTTTTCTGGAAATATATGTACCCATACTTTCCCATCGTGGTGGACATTTCATTTCATTGCTCATCGACCGGCTTCAATTTGTCAAGATGTGATCCAAGCGGGTTCAAGCGGTTGAAGAGCATATCTATCGAAGCAAATACGATTACCTCGAGAAGATATTCTTTTCATTCTTGTTGAAATGTGGTGATCTTGCCAGAATGTGCAAGATATGCAGAGGAAGTAGCAACAAAAAGACTGGCCCAATTTGGAGCTGGGAAGGCTGAGTTAAGCCATAAACAATCTGACATTTGTGCAGTTTTGTTGCCCAAAAAACTAGGCAAAACTGCCTCGGGTTTGATTATTTTTGAATGGGTAAATGGACTTTGTTTTATCTATTTTTTGGCTAGAACACTGTTTAATATTCAAAAAGGCTTCCCTCCAATTTTCAAGTCAAATGGAGCTGGTTTTCAAATTCAAATGCCTAAGACAAGCTGAACTGCCCATTAAAGAAGGTTTCTTGCATGTCCAACACATTGATTAGAGTTAGTTGAGGTAGTTTGGCTTGATTGGTTACTTTTAATGCTTTTATATTTATTGCTCAATATGGCAGCATGTCTTATTGTCTTTTTGATGTATTTAAAAGTATGAAAATTGCAATGAAAACGTTGAGAAAGAAAATATTCAAAAACAGATTTTGAAAAACAACATTTTTGGCTCTCTTTCTCTCAACTACTACATTTTGGTTTCTTCTTCTTCCCAAAAGCTAACAACCTTCTCAAGAACCCTAAAGCTCCATTAAAACCAGAAACAAAACCTTAACTAACCCAAAAAAAAAAAAAAAAAAAACAAAATCAAGAACCAACAACCAACAACAAACATTATTGACTAACACCTTGAATGATTGTGCTCTAGGGTACAACAACATAAACCTACACCAAATTCCATCATGGTATCAGAGCATAGTGTAATTTCTTAGGACCTTGTGAGCTTTCAACCTGGACCATTTTATTTGTGAGAGGATCCCCCACCTAAAGCCTTCCAACCGAAACCAAAACCTCCCAAAAAGACTAGTTGAAACTCACCAAAACACCACCACCCGAGAGCTTGTTCTTGTGTCCATTTTTCAAAACTTTTCAAAAAGCATTTTTTCAAATGGCCTCACAATCCTTTGCAACCCCAACACCACCTAAGTTTGAAGGCCAAAACTGTTCCATTTGAAGTATAAAAATGCAAGCCTACCTTCAAGCCTTTGGTTTATGGGAAGTCACAGAAGAAGGTTATGTAGTGAAAGAGTTGAGAGCTAATGCAACCCAAGCACAAAGAAATGCACATGAGGCTGAAGTTGCCAAGGGGTTCAAGGCCCTCACTGCCTTGCACTCCTCCGTGAGTGATTCCATTTTTACAAGGATAATGTCATGCACAAGTGCTAGAGAGGTTTGGATAAAGTTTCAAGAGGAGTTCCATGGAATTTTCGAATACACATTAATTTTCGGCCTCTGGTGTTATCCGTTACATTCAAATGGCTTTGAGGTTGAATCATTTTTTATTTGTTTTTTCAATAAACACAAAGGGTGAAGTAAAAAAAAAGAAAACAAAAGAAATGTTGTTTATTCAAAAAAAAAGAAAAGGAAACCTTCAATTTTATTTATTTTTTTCATCTAAAAAACCTTTTATTTAAGTTCTACGTTCCTATACCGAAATAATAATTTGAGTTCGTATAGGTATTTTTGATGCTGCTAGTGAAATAGCCCTTCTGGCTATATTTTCTGCTACTCCACTCATTTCAAAAAGTATTCTACCAGGTTTGATGATAGCTACCCAATATTTGGGAGATCCTTTCCCCGAACCCATATGGGTCTCAGTAGGTCTTATTGTAACTGGTTTTTCTGGAAATATATGTACCCATACTTTCCCATCGTGGTGGACATTTCATTTCATTGCTCATCGACCGGCTTCAATTTGTCAAGATGTGATCCAAGCGGGTTCAAGCGCTTGAAGAGCATATCTATCGAAGCAAATACGATTACCTCGAGAAGATATTCTTTTCATTCTTGTTGAAATGTGGTGATCTTGCCAGAATGTGCAAGATATGCAGAGGAAGTAGCAACAAAAAGACTGGCCCAATTTGGAGCTGGGAAGGCTGAGTTAAGCCATAAACAATCTGACATTTGTGCAGTTTTGTTGCCCAAAAAACTAGGCAAAACTGCCTCGGGTTTGATTATTTTTGAATGGGTAAATGGACTTTGTTTTATCTATTTTTTGGCTAGAACACTGTTTAATATTCAAAAAGGCTTCCCTCCAATTTTCAAGTCAAATGGAGCTGGTTTTCAAATTCAAATGCCTAAGACAAGCTGAACTGCCCATTAAAGAAGGTTTCTTGCATGTCCAACACATTGATTAGAGTTAGTTGAGGTAGTTTGGCTTGATTGGTTACTTTTAATGCTTTTATATTTATTGCTCAATATGGCAGCATGTCTTATTGTCTTTTTGATGTATTTAAAAGTATGAAAATTGCAATGAAAACGTTGAGAAAGAAAATATTCAAAAACAGATTTTGAAAAACAACATTTTTGGCTCTCTTTCTCTTAACTACTACATTTTGGTTTCTTCTTCTTCCCAAAAGCTAACAACCTTCTCAAGAACCCTAAAGCTCCATTAAAACCAGAAACAAAACCTTAACTAACCCAAAAAAAAAAAAAAAAAAAACAAAATCAAGAACCAACAACCAACAACAAACATTATTGACTAACACCTTGAATGATTGTGCTCTAGGGTACAACAACATAAACCTACACCAAATTCCATCATGGTATCAGAGCATAGTATAATTTCTTAGGACCTTGTGAGCTTTCAACCTGGACCATTTTATTTGTGAGAGGATCCCCCACCTAAAGCCTTCCAACCGAAACCAAAACCTCCCAAAAAGACTAGTTGAAACTCACCAAAACACCACCACCCGAGAGCTTGTTCTTGTGTCCATTTTTCAAAACTTTTCAAAAAGCATTTTTTCAAATGGCCTCACAATCCTTTGCAACCCCAACACCACCTAAGTTTGAAGGCCAAAACTGTTCCATTTGAAGTATAAAAATGCAAGCCTACCTTCAAGCCTTTGGTTTATGGGAAGTCACAGAAGAAGGTTATGTAGTGAAAGAGTTGAGAGCTAATGCAACCCAAGCACAAAGAAATGCACATGAGGCTGAAGTTGCCAAGGGGTTCAAGGCCCTCACTGCCTTGCACTCCTCCGTGAGTGATTCCATTTTTACAAGGATAATGTCATGCACAAGTGCTAGAGAGGTTTGGATAAAGTTTCAAGAGGAGTTCCATGGAATTTTCGAATACACATTAATTTTCGGCCTCTGGTGTTATCCGTTACATTCAAATGGCTTTGAGGTTGAATCATTTTTTATTTGTTTTTTCAATAAACACAAAGGGTGAAGTAAAAAAAAAGAAAACAAAAGAAATGTTGTTTATTCAAAAAAAAAGAAAAGGAAACCTTCAATTTTATTTATTTTTTTCATCTAAAAAACCTTTTATTTAAGTTCTACGTTCCTATACCGAAATAATAATTTGAGTTCGTATAGGTATTTTTGATGCTGCTAGTGAAATAGCCCTTCTGGCTATATTTTCTGCTACTCCACTCATTTCAAAAAGTATTCTACCAGGTTTGATGATAGCTACCCAATATTTGGGAGATCCTTTCCCCGAACCCATATGGGTCTCAGTAGGTCTTATTGTAACTGGTTTTTCTGGAAATATATGTACCCATACTTTCCCATCGTGGTGGACATTTCATTTCATTGCTCATCGACCGGCTTCAATTTGTCAAGATGTGATCCAAGCGGGTTCAAGCGCTTGAAGAGCATATCTATCGAAGCAAATACGATTACCTCGAGAAGATATTCTTTTCATTCTTGTTGAAATGTGGTGATCTTGCCAGAATGTGCAAGATATGCAGAGGAAGTAGCAACAAAAAGACTGGCCCAATTTGGAGCTGGGAAGGCTGAGTTAAGCCATAAACAATCTGACATTTGTGCAGTTTTGTTGCCCAGAAAACTAGGCAAAACTGCCTCGGGTTTGATTATTTTTGAATGGGTAAATGGACTTTGTTTTATCTATTTTTTGGCTAGAACACTGTTTAATATTCAAAAAGGCTTCCCTCCAATTTTCAAGTCAAATGGAGCTGGTTTTCAAATTCAAATGCCTAAGACAAGCTGAACTGCCCATTAAAGAAGGTATCTTGCATGCCCAACACATTGATTAGAGTTAGTTTAGGTAGTTTGGCTTGATTGGTTACTTTTATTGCTTTTATATTTATTGCTCAATATGGCAGCATGTCTTATTGTCTTTTTGATGTATTTAAAAGTATGAAAATTGCAATGAAAACGTTGAGAAAGAAAATATTCAAAAACAGATTTTGAAAAACAACATTTTTGGCTCTCTTTCTCTCAACTACTACATTTTGGTTTCTTCTTCTTCCCAAAAGCTAACAACCTTCTCAAGAACCCTAAAGCTCCATTAAAACCAGAAACAAAACCTTAACTAACCCAAAAAAAAAAAAAAAAAAAACAAAATCAAGAACCAACAACCAACAACAAACATTATTGACTAACACCTTGAATGATTGTGCTCTAGGGTACAACAACATAAACCTACACCAAATTCCATCATGGTATCAGAGCATAGTGTAATTTCTTAGGACCTTGTGAGCTTTCAACCTGGACCATTTTATTTGTGAGAGGATCCCCCACCTAAAGCCTTCCAACCGAAACCAAAACCTCCCAAAAAGACTAGTTGAAACTCACCAAAACACCACCACCCGAGAGCTTGTTCTTGTGTCCATTTTTCAAAACTTTTCAAAAAGCATTTTTTCAAATGGCCTCACAATCCTTTGCAACCCCAACACCACCTAAGTTTGAAGGCCAAAACTGTTCCATTTGAAGTATAAAAATGCAAGCCTACCTTCAAGCCTTTGGTTTATGGGAAGTCACAGAAGAAGGTTATGTAGTGAAAGAGTTGAGAGCTAATGCAACCCAAGCACAAAGAAATGCACATGAGGCTGAAGTTGCCAAGGGGTTCAAGGCCCTCACTGCCTTGCACTCCTCCGTGAGTGATTCCATTTTTACAAGGATAATGTCATGCACAAGTGCTAGAGAGGTTTGGATAAAGTTTCAAGAGGAGTTCCATGGAATTTTCGAATACACATTAATTTTCGGCCTCTGGTGTTATCCGTTACATTCAAATGGCTTTGAGGTTGAATCATTTTTTATTTGTTTTTTCAATAAACACAAAGGGTGAAGTAAAAAAAAAGAAAACAAAAGAAATGTTGTTTATTCAAAAAAAAAGAAAAGGAAACCTTCAATTTTATTTATTTTTTTCATCTAAAAAACCTTTTATTTAAGTTCTACGTTCCTATACCGAAATAATAATTTGAGTTCGTATAGGTATTTTTGATGCTGCTAGTGAAATAGCCCTTCTGGCTATATTTTCTGCTACTCCACTCATTTCAAAAAGTATTCTACCAGGTTTGATGATAGCTACCCAATATTTGGGAGATCCTTTCCCCGAACCCATATGGGTCTCAGTAGGTCTTATTGTAACTGGTTTTTCTGGAAATATATGTACCCATACTTTCCCATCGTGGTGGACATTTCATTTCATTGCTCATCGACCGGCTTCAATTTGTCAAGATGTGATCCAAGCGGGTTCAAGCGCTTGAAGAGCATATCTATCGAAGCAAATACGATTACCTCGAGAAGATATTCTTTTCATTCTTGTTGAAATGTGGTGATCTTGCCAGAATGTGCAAGATATGCAGAGGAAGTAGCAACAAAAAGACTGGCCCAATTTGGAGCTGGGAAGGCTGAGTTAAGCCATAAACAATCTGACATTTGTGCAGTTTTGTTGCCCAAAAAACTAGGCAAAACTGCCTCGGGTTTGATTATTTTTGAATGGGTAAATGGACTTTGTTTTATCTATTTTTTGGCTAGAACACTGTTTAATATTCAAAAAGGCTTCCCTCCAATTTTCAAGTCAAATGGAGCTGGTTTTCAAATTCAAATGCCTAAGACAAGCTGAACTGCCCATTAAAGAAGGTTTCTTGCATGTCCAACACATTGATTAGAGTTAGTTGAGGTAGTTTGGCTTGATTGGTTACTTTTAATGCTTTTATATTTATTGCTCAATATGGCAGCATGTCTTATTGTCTTTTTGATGTATTTAAAAGTATGAAAATTGCAATGAAAACGTTGAGAAAGAAAATATTCAAAAACAGATTTTGAAAAACAACATTTTTGGCTCTCTTTCTCTTAACTACTACATTTTGGTTTCTTCTTCTTCCCAAAAGCTAACAACCTTCTCAAGAACCCTAAAGCTCCATTAAAACCAGAAACAAAACCTTAACTAACCCAAAAAAAAAAAAAAAAAAAACAAAATCAAGAACCAACAACCAACAACAAACATTATTGACTAACACCTTGAATGATTGTGCTCTAGGGTACAACAACATAAACCTACACCAAATTCCATCATGGTATCAGAGCATAGTATAATTTCTTAGGACCTTGTGAGCTTTCAACCTGGACCATTTTATTTGTGAGAGGATCCCCCACCTAAAGCCTTCCAACCGAAACCAAAACCTCCCAAAAAGACTAGTTGAAACTCACCAAAACACCACCACCCGAGAGCTTGTTCTTGTGTCCATTTTTCAAAACTTTTCAAAAAGCATTTTTTCAAATGGCCTCACAATCCTTTGCAACCCCAACACCACCTAAGTTTGAAGGCCAAAACTGTTCCATTTGAAGTATAAAAATGCAAGCCTACCTTCAAGCCTTTGGTTTATGGGAAGTCACAGAAGAAGGTTATGTAGTGAAAGAGTTGAGAGCTAATGCAACCCAAGCACAAAGAAATGCACATGAGGCTGAAGTTGCCAAGGGGTTCAAGGCCCTCACTGCCTTGCACTCCTCCGTGAGTGATTCCATTTTTACAAGGATAATGTCATGCACAAGTGCTAGAGAGGTTTGGATAAAGTTTCAAGAGGAGTTCCATGGAATTTTCGAATACACATTAATTTTCGGCCTCTGGTGTTATCCGTTACATTCAAATGGCTTTGAGGTTGAATCATTTTTTATTTGTTTTTTCAATAAACACAAAGGGTGAAGTAAAAAAAAAGAAAACAAAAGAAATGTTGTTTATTCAAAAAAAAAGAAAAGGAAACCTTCAATTTTATTTATTTTTTTCATCTAAAAAACCTTTTATTTAAGTTCTACGTTCCTATACCGAAATAATAATTTGAGTTCGTATAGGTATTTTTGATGCTGCTAGTGAAATAGCCCTTCTGGCTATATTTTCTGCTACTCCACTCATTTCAAAAAGTATTCTACCAGGTTTGATGATAGCTACCCAATATTTGGGAGATCCTTTCCCCGAACCCATATGGGTCTCAGTAGGTCTTATTGTAACTGGTTTTTCTGGAAATATATGTACCCATACTTTCCCATCGTGGTGGACATTTCATTTCATTGCTCATCGACCGGCTTCAATTTGTCAAGATGTGATCCAAGCGGGTTCAAGCGCTTGAAGAGCATATCTATCGAAGCAAATACGATTACCTCGAGAAGATATTCTTTTCATTCTTGTTGAAATGTGGTGATCTTGCCAGAATGTGCAAGATATGCAGAGGAAGTAGCAACAAAAAGACTGGCCCAATTTGGAGCTGGGAAGGCTGAGTTAAGCCATAAACAATCTGACATTTGTGCAGTTTTGTTGCCCAAAAAACTAGGCAAAACTGCCTCGGGTTTGATTATTTTTGAATGGGTAAATGGACTTTGTTTTATCTATTTTTTGGCTAGAACACTGTTTAATATTCAAAAAGGCTTCCCTCCAATTTTCAAGTCAAATGGAGCTGGTTTTCAAATTCAAATGCCTAAGACAAGCTGAACTGCCCATTAAAGAAGGTTTCTTGCATGTCCAACACATTGATTAGAGTTAGTTGAGGTAGTTTGGCTTGATTGGTTACTTTTAATGCTTTTATATTTATTGCTCAATATGGCAGCATGTCTTATTGTCTTTTTGATGTATTTAAAAGTATGAAAATTGCAATGAAAACGTTGAGAAAGAAAATATTCAAAAACAGATTTTGAAAAACAACATTTTTGGCTCTCTTTCTCTTAACTACTACATTTTGGTTTCTTCTTCTTCCCAAAAGCTAACAACCTTCTCAAGAACCCTAAAGCTCCATTAAAACCAGGAACAAAACCTTAACAAACCCAAAAAAAAAAAAAAAAAAAAAAACAAAATCAAGAACCAAGAACCAACAACAAACATTATTGACTAACACCTTGAATGATTGTGCTCTAGGGTACAACAACATAAACCTACACCAAATTCCATCATGGTATCAGAGCATAGTGTAATTTCTTAGGACCTTGTGAGCTTTCAACCTAGACCATTTTATTTGTGAGAGGATCCCCCACCTAAAGCCTTCCAACCGAAACCAAAACCTCCCAAAAAGACTAGTTGAAACTCACCAAAACACCACCACCCGAGAGCTTGTTCTTGTGTCCATTTTTCAAAACTTTTCAAAAACCATTTTTTAAAATGGCCTCACAATCCTTTGCAACCCCAACACCACGTAAGTTTGAAGGCCAAAACTATTCCATTTGGAGTATAAAAATGAAAGCCTACCTTCAAGCCTTTGGTTTATGGGAAGTCATAAAAGAAGGTTATGTAGTGAAAGAGTTGAGAGCTAATGCAACCCAAGCACAAAGAAATGCACATGAGGCTGAAGTTTCCAAGGGGTTCAAGGCCCTCACTGCTTTGCACTCCTCCGTGAGTGATTCCATTTTTACAAGGATAATGTCATGCACAAGTGCTAGAGAGGTTTGGATAAAGCTTTAAGAGGAGTTCCATGGAATTTTCGAATACACATTAATTTTCAGCCTCTGCTGTTATCCATTACATTCAAATGGCTTTGGGGTTGAATCATTTTTTATTTGTTTTTTCAACAAACACAAAGGGTGAAGTAAAAAAAAAAGAAAACAAAAGAAATGTTGTTTATTCAAAAAAAAGAAAAGGAAACCTTCAATTTTATTTATTTTTTTCATCTAAAAAACCTTTTATTTAAGTTCTATGTTCCTATACCGAAATAATGAATTGAGTTCGTATAGGTATTTTTGATGCTGCTAGTGAAATAGCCCTTCTGGCTATATTTTCTGCTACTCCACTCATTTCAAAAAGTATTCTACCAGGTTTGATGATAGCTACCCAATATTTGGGAGATCCTTTCCCCGAACTCATACAAGTCTCTGTAGGTCTTATTGTAACTGGTTTTTCTGGAAATATACGCACCCGTACTTTCCCATCGTGGTGGACATTTCGTGTCATTGCTCATCGACCGGCTTCAATTTGTCAAGATGTGATCCAAGCGGGTTCAAGCGCTTGAAGAGCATATCTATCGAAGCAAATACGATTACCTCGAGAAGATATTCTTTTCATTCTTGTTGAAATGTGGTGATCTTGCCAGAATGTGCAAGATATGCAGAGGAAGTGGCAACAAAAAGACTGGCCCAATTTGGAGCTGGGAAGGCTGAGTTAAGCCCTAAACAATCTGACATTTGTGCAGTTTTGTTGCCCAGAAAACTAGGCAAAACTGCCTCGGGTTTGATTATTTTTGAATGGGCAAATGGACTTTGTTATATCTATTTTTTGGCTAGAACACTGTTTAATATTCAAAAAGGCTTCCCTCCAATTTTCAAGTCAAATGGAGATGGTTGTCAAATTCAAATGCCTAAGACAAGCTGAACTGCCCATTAAAGAAGGTTTCTTGCATGCCCAACACAATGATTAGAGTTAGTTGAGGTAGTTTGGCTTGATCGGTTACTTTTAATGCTTTTATATTTATTGCTCAATATGGCAGCATGTCTTATTGTCTTTTTGATGTATTTAAAAGTATGAAAATTGCAATGAACACGTTGGGAAAGAAAATATTCAAAAACAGATTTTGAAAAACAACATTTTTGGCTCTCTTTCTCTCAACTACTACATTTTGGTTTCTTCTTCTTCCCAAAAGTTAACAACCTTCTCAAGAACCCTAAAGCTCCATTAAAACCAGAAACAAAACCTTAACAAACCCAAAAAAAAAAAAAAAACAAAATCAAGAACCAAGAACCAACAACAAACATTATTGACTAACACCTTGAATGATTGTGCTCTAGGGTACAACAACATAAACCTACACCAAATTCCATCATGGTATCAGAGCATAGTGTAATTTCTTAGGACCTTGTGAGCTTTCAACCTGGACCATTTTATTTGTGAGAGGATCCCCCACCTAAAGCCTTCCAACCGAAACCAAAACCTCCCAAAAAGACTAGTTGAAACTCACCAAAACACCACCACCCGAGAGCTTGTTCTTGTGTCCATTTTTCAAAACTTTTCAAAAACCATTTTTTAAAATGGCCTCACAATCCTTTGCAACCCCAACACCACCTAAGTTTGAAGGCCAAAACTATTCCATTTGGAGTATAAAAATGAAAGCCTACCTTCAAGCCTTTGGTTTATGGGAAGTCATAGAAGAAGGTTATGTAGTGAAAGAGTTGAGAGCTAATGCAACCCAAGCACAAAGAAATGCACATGAGGCTGAAGTTGCCAAGGGGTTCAAGGCCCTCACTGCCTTGCACTCCTCCGTGAGTGATTCCATTTTTACAAGGATAATGTCATGCACATGTGCTAGAGAGGTTTGGATAAAGCTTCAAGAGGAGTTCCATGGAATTTTCGAATACACATTAATTTTCGGCCTCTGCTGTTATCCGTTACATTCAAATGGCTTTGGGGTTGAATCATTTTTTATTTATTTTTTCAATAAACACAAAGGGTGAAGTAAAAAAAAAGAAAACAAAAGAAATGTTGTTTATTCAAAAAAAAGAAAAGGAAACCTTCAATTTTATTTATTTTTTTCATCTAAAAAACCTTTTATTTAAGTTCTACGTTCCTATACCGAAATAATGAATTGAGTTCGTATAGGTATTTTTGATGCTGCTAGTGAAATAGTCCTTTTGGCTATATTTTCTGCTACTCCACTCATTTCAAAAAGTATTCTACCAGGTTTGATGATAGCTACCCAATATTTGGGAGATCCTTTCCCCGAACCCATACGGGTCTCAGTAGGTCTTATTGTAACTGGTTTTTCTGGAAATATATGTACCCATACTTTCCCATCGTGGTGGACATTTCATGTCATTGCTCATCGACCAGCTTCAATTTGTCAAGATGTGATCCAAGCGGGTTCAAGCGCTTGAAGAGCATATCTATCGAAGCAAATACGATTACCTCGAGAAGATATTCCTTTCATTCTTCCTCTATGATGTTTACGGAATTTGGTTCTTTTGGGGGTTATAGTTGATGGTTATTTATTAATTCCATCTCTACTATAGAACTGGACATGAAAGTTTCTTCTCATCTAGCTCCTCGTAACTAAAATGATTAAAAAATAATATCTATGTAGTTATATTTATATTTATGTATTTAATGAATAATATACTGAAAAAATATATTGATTCATGAGATTTTTTGAAATTTCATCTAATATTAGAAATTTGTATACCTTGTTTTGATATATATAACTAAACATGGATTTGATTTATAAAGAATTTTGATTTAGAGATACATTTAGAGATAATAGTATAGATAAAGTCATTTTGTTATCAGGTTATAACAAATCTTTATTTTGTTTTGCTTTTTATTATCATATCAGATCGGCTAAAATTTAGAAATCCAATAAAATCAAAATTTTGGCGGGTAGATATTTACTCTTTCAATATTCAGTTGTAGGATTAGTCTATGACATGACCTTTTAGAATAAATGAATTGGTTTCTGGTTCGTTCCGCCATCCTACCCAATGAATCATTAAGATTCATTTTCAATATAATCTTATGTATTCATAGGTTCTATCGTTCCCATCGCTTCTCGATTAATGGTTAAGTTTGACTTCTACAATGGAGCCTCTAACAAAATTTGATTTGTTCTCGAGTCAATCCTCTCGGTATTTATTGGCTCAAGGCTCTTGATTCTTTTTCTAGAAACAGATTTTTATAATTATAGACCAATCGGTATTAATGCTTTATTACATTCCTCGTTATGAGATGAACGATAGACTTTACATATTGGAATCATATATCATTGATATTTTTTTTTCTTTACAACTCAGACTCAGATTAGTTTTTTCTTGTTTGTTGTTTATTTATGCAAAAAAGATTTCAGTTGCTACATTGATGTGACCAATATATCACAACTCGACCATTTTTTTATATCCACATAATGCATGACGATGAGCTGGTTATTAGTCTATGTTAGTTCTATAATAGTTATTAGTTCATACTATGGGCTGGTGCTTCTTTCTTTTTTTTGAATCCTAATCCTTAAAAAAACCAACGAGTCACACACTAAGCATAGCAATTATATCAAATAATTAATCGAATCTTTATTCAACCTTATAGAATTGTTCATTTTTGTTTTGAGTTAAAAGAAAAATAATGAACCAATTTGTCATTTTTTGTTCTATTACTGGATGGATAGAATAGAACTAAAGATAAGTCAAGTAAAGGCCTATTTTTCCTCATCTATAAATATCCAAATTTTGATGCCTAATACCCTAAAAATAGTTCAAACTGTATAGGAACAATAATCAATTTTAGCTCAAACGGTTTGTAGAGGAACCCTTCCTTCTCTAATCCATTCGACACATGCAATTTCTTTTCCGTTGGTACGCCCTGCAATTTGTACTTGAATTCTTTTTGTACCTGCCTGCTCAGTTAATTCAATAGCTTTTTTTATTGCTTTCCGAAATGAAACTCTATTTTTTAACTGTCCGGCTATAAATTCCACAAGAATATTAGGGTTTCCATAAGGGTTTTCAATTCTTGCAATAGCAATGTTGAGTTTTCGATTCACACAATTAAGTTCTTTTTGCACAGTCATATGTAATGCTTCGATTCTTCTAGGTTCTATTAATAACTTTGGGAATCCCATATAGATTATGACTTGAATCAAATCAATTCATTTTTGAATTTCTATACATGAAATTCCCTCGACACTAGAACATATTTTCATATTTTTTTGTACATAATTCTTGATATAGTTTTTTATTTTTTGATCTTCTTGTAGATCCTTCGAATAATTTTTTGGTTGTACAAACCAAAGAGAATGATGACCTTGGGTTGTGTCAAGTCTGAAACCAAGTGGATTTATTTTTTGTCCCATAATCCCCTACTACTATACATATCATGACATGTCATATTGATGTACTTCTTTTTTTATTCATCCATGTTTTTTTAAGCATAATATGGCATATTTTATTTGTATTTTTTATTATAAAAAAATATTTGTCATTTAACCTTAAAATTCTTCAAAGACAATTTAGTTCTTTAAATAGTCTGTATAATAATGTACAACTGTATGTTTTAGTACAATAGTTATATGACAAGTGGGTCTTTCTATTAGATTACCTCGTCCCCGAGCTTAAGGTTTTAATTCTTTCATAGTACTGCCTTCGTTGACTTCCGCTTTACTAAATTTTAACTTTACTTTGGTGAAACCTCAATTGTGATTAGTATTTGGTGATGCAAAAGAAACCAATTTTAAAATGGGAGAACATGCTCGATAGGGCATGAGTTCGAGTATCAGAAGTGTTTCTTCATAAGAATGCCCACGAATATGATAAATTATTCTTCGTACTTTGTGAGTAAACATATCTATAAATTCACCTATAGCGTATTCTTCTATATATCGGTCCGTTTTTTCCTTCTTTCTCATAAGGTTTACCTCTTACTAATGAACAATAAGTATCTATATTCATTTTTTGTATTTATTAAAAAATTATTAACAACGAGATCTATTATCAATTTTTACATGTCCTCGGAAACTTAGAGTAGGCAAAAAATCTCCCAATTTATGTCCTACCATACAATTTATTATATAACTTGGCAAATGCTCCTTTCCATTATGGATAGCAATAGTATGCCCGATCATTGTTGGTATAATGGTAGATACTCAAGACCAAGTGACCATTATTTCTTTTTCAGCTATTTGTTAAGCGTATTTATTTTTCTTAATAAATGGTTCGCTATAAAAGGAATTTTTTTATTTTTTTTAGTGAACGTGTCACAATTAATTGATGGAATTTGGTGTAGGTTTATGTTGTTGTACCCTAGAGCACAATCATTCAAGGTGTTAGTCAATAATGATTGTTATTGGTTCTTGGTTCTTGATTTTGTTTTTTTTGGGTTTGTTAAGGTTTTGTTTCTGGTTTTAATGGAGGTTTAGGGTTCTTAAGAAGGTTGTTAGCTTTTGGGAAGAAGAAGAAACCAAAAATGTAGTAGTTGAGAGAGAGAGAGCCAAAAATGTTGTTTTTCAAAATCTGTTTTTTGAATATTTTCTTTCTCAACGTTTTTCATTACAATTTTCATACTTTTAAATACATCAAAAAGACAATAAGGCATGCTTCCATATTGAGCAATAAATACAAAAGCATTAAAAGTAACTAACCAAGCTAAACTACCTCAACTAACTCGAATCAATGTGCTGGGCATGCAAGAAACCTTCTTTAATGGGCAGTTCAGCTTGTCTAAGGCATTTGAATTTGAAAACCAGTTCCATTTGAGTTGAAAATTGGAGGGAAGCCTTTTTGAATATTAGACTATGTTCTAGCCAAAAACCAGATAAAACAAAGTCCATTTACCCATTCAAAAGTAATCAAACCCGAGGCAGTTTTGCCCAGTTTTCTGGGCAACAACACTGCACAAGGGTCAGATTTTTTTGGGCTTAACTCAGCCTTCCCAGCTCCAAATTGGGCCATTCTTTTTGTTGCTGCTTCCTCTGCATATATATTTTATCATATCCAAAATTCAGGTCTAAATACCAAACCTACTTCAAACGGAATCCAAGGAAGTGGACTTATGTCGCTGGAAATACAATTCCAGCAACTAGACAAAAAAGGCCTTAAGCTAGATAACGAGCTTAGGGTATTACAAAAAGGATATTGTTCTTGAACATTACAAGATAAAATAAAATGCATAAACATAAACAATGTTTGGTCTTTGATGTTGCAAAACAAAGAGTGCAAGTGAAACTGAACTACCTTGCACATTGTGGCAAGATCACCACATTTCAACATTAATTACTCCTTTTTTTTTTTTTTTGTAAAGACGAAGAAACAAATTCTATTTACTATGGCGACGAAGAATCAAATTATCACTATAGTTATTCCTTTTTCTACTTCTTCTTCCAAGTGTAGGATAACCCTAAGGGGTTGCGGGTTTTTTTCTACGGATGGTCTACAAAGTTCATAACTACTCCTCTTACAACAGGACGCTTATCTAGCCAACATTTCGATCCGGCTCTACCAAAACTTTTATGGTTCACCCCAACATTCCCCACTTGTCCGACTGTTGCTGAGCAGTGTTTGGGTATCAAATGGACCTGCCCTAAAGGTAATTTTAATGTGGCCGATTTCCCCTCTTTTGCAATCAGTTTCGCCACAGCACCTGCTGCTCTAGTTGATTGTCCACCCTTTCCAACTGTGATTTCTATGTTATATATGGCCGTGCCTAAGGGCATATTGGTTGAAGTAGATTCATCTTTTTGATCAATCAAAACCCCTTCCTAAACTGTACAAGTTTCTTCCAAAGCATACTGCTTTCTGGATGTAGATGATGATATCTATATAGATGGATCTTATATATATCGTATAATTCTTATATATACCATATAATGAAGTACCACATGAGTGGATATATAGGAATCAAAATCTGCCGAATCACTCATGTTATGATCTTCTACATCCTAGGTCTTCCTGCTCCTTCATCTGGCTTATGTTCTTCATGTAGCATTTAGACCGAATGACTCTATGAAATTACGTTGATACTTTCACATATTACGGGTAACTTAGGAGACATCTCTATTTTTACCTCCGGGAATCTTTAGAATTACCACTGCTTAGCTTTAAATTTGCCTCCGACCATCAAATGAAATGTGAATAACCCGTCCTCCTTTCTTTGAAACAAGGGGTGCTTTTGATTCTATCGGTGCTTGTAACAATTTTGTCTTCTCCATATGACTATATCTCTAGAGTCAATAATTTTATATAAGGAACTACTGAACTCAATCACTTCCTACCGTTACTCTTCAGCTTTCTATTGAGGTCCATCCTTTAGAGGTATTCAAATTGGATCAATGATCGATTTCTGGGTTTCATCGTAAACCTAATTGGTTACTTCCAATTACGAAAATCAATAGTTCAAACCGCACTTAAAGGTAGGGCATTTCCCATTTTTATAGGAACTTCTGTACTAGAAACAATGGTATCTTCAATTATAGCCCCTCTAGGATGTAAAATGTATCTTTTCTCAACATCCCCATAGTGTATGAGACAAATGTATCTGTTTCGATTAGGATCATATTCTAGAGTTACGATTCTACCATATATGTCTTTTTCATTATGTCGAAAATCAATTTTTCGGTATAAACGCTTATGACCTCCCCCTCCATGCCCTGTGGCAATGATTCCTCTAGCATTACGACCTTTACCAAAATGATGCTACCCATAGATCAAATTATTTCGTGGATTGGATTTCACTTGATTGTCTATGGCTCCTTTGTGTGTGCTCGGGGTAGAATAAATGTATCGCCATGCTATTAAGTATTTTGATTTAAGTTCTTTTCTTTCTAACAGGTGGAATAGAATAACTTGGTTGAAGTGTAATGATCATACAAATGTACTGCATTGTATATCCTATAATAGGTCCCATTCTTATACCCTTTCTTAAGAGTCGATGACTACTCATAGCTATTACCTTGACACCAAAGATGAGTTCGACCTAATACTTTATTTTATCCTAGTTGATCCTGATTCAACATTAGAAGTATATTGATTTTTCAACAATAACCGAATATTTTTGTATGTAAATACTACATTTTTGATTCCATCCATAAATCTATTTTCTTCCCTATGAGTTATAGTCTCAATAAGAATTCTAGTTCTTACTGTTCATATGTCATGATATGAATATACCACACCAATTTGTTATGTATGGATGATGAGATTCCATTGATACAGAGCCAATTCCAATAGACTTATTTTATTGGAGGGTCCCATTGGCATGCATTCAGTAGGAATTGAACCTACGAATTCGCCAATTATGAGTTGGGCGCTTTAACCATTTAGCCATGGATGCTTAACGGGGATCCTTGTACATGATGAATAACAAAATTCCAATTCAAATGAAATCTTTACGATAAATCAATGCAATCTAGGAGGACTCAATGAAAGGATATAAATTCAAATCCTGGATTTTTGAATTAAAAGAGATATTGAGAGAGATTAAGAATTCTCACGATTTCTTAGATTCATGGACCTAATTCAATTTTGTGGGATCTTTCATTCACATTTTTTCCCCATCAAGAACGTTTCATAAACTCTTGGACTCTCCAATTTGGAGTATCCTACTTTCACGCAATTCACATTTATAGGATTCAACGAGCAATCAATATTTCACGATCAAGGGTGTAGTATTATTTGTAGTAGCGGTCCTTATATATCATATTAACAATCGAAAGATGGTCAAAAGAAAAAATCTCTATTTGATAGGGCTTCTTCCTATACCTATGAATGTCCTTGAACCCATAAATGATACATTGGAAGAATCTTTTGGGTAGTCCAATATCAATAGGTTAATTGTTTTGCTTCTGTATCTTCCAAAAGGAAAAAAGATCTCTGAGAGCTGTTTCCTGGATGGGAAAGAGAGTACTTGGGTTCTCCTAATAACTAAAAAGTGTATTATGCCTGAATCTAACTGGGGTTCTCAGTGATGGAGGAATTGGTTCGGGAAAAAGAGGGATTCTAGTTGTAAGATATCTAATGAAACCATCACTAGAATTGAGATCTCATTAAAAGAGGAAGATATCAAATATCTGGGGTTTCTCTTTGTATATTCTATGGATGATCCGATCCACAAGGAACATGATTGGGAATTGTTTGATTGTCTTTCTTTGAGGAAAAGGGGAAACATAATCAACTTGAATTTGGGACAGCTATTCGAAATCTTAGTGAAAGATTGGATTTGTTATCTCATGTTTGCTTTCCATGAAAAAATAGCAATTGAAATGGAGAAACAACAAGGTGCTGGGTTAACTATTTAATCAAATGATATTTAGCATGTTTCCCATCTATTCTCGAGAAACAAGTGGGCTATTTCTTTGTAAAATTGTCCTTAATTTCATATGTGGCAATTCTGCCAAGATCTCTTCTTTAGTTGGGGGAAGAATCTGCATGAATCATATTTTTTAAGGAACATATCGAGAGAGAATTGGATCTGGTTAGATAATGTGTGGTTGGTTAACAAGGATTGGTTTTTTAGCAAGGTACGGAATGTTTCGTCAAATATTCAATATGATTCCACAAGATCCAGTTTTGTTGAAGCAGCGGATTCTAGCCAATTGAGAGGATCTTCTGATCGATCCAGAGATCATTTCGATTCCATTAGTAATGAGGATTCAGAATATCACACATTGATCAATCAAAAGGAGATTCAACAACTAAAAGACAGATCGATTCTTTCGGATCCTTCCTTTCTTCAAACGGAACGAACAGAGATAGAATCAGATCGATTCCCTAAATGCCTTTTTGGATAATCCTCATTGTCCCAGCTGTTCACAGAACGTGAGAAGCAAATGAATAATCATCTGCTTCTGGAA
Organism: Ziziphus jujuba; assembly: GCF_031755915.1. Taxonomy (NCBI): domain Eukaryota; kingdom Viridiplantae; phylum Streptophyta; class Magnoliopsida; order Rosales; family Rhamnaceae; genus Ziziphus; species Ziziphus jujuba. The sequence goes on along the minus strand of NC_083384.1, from coordinate 2,137,229 downwards.
GAAACATAAGAATTTCTTGGGAATCCTACAAGATCAATTCATTCTTTTTTCTCTGATAGATGGTCAGAACTTCATTTGGGTTCGTATCATACTGTGAGATCCACTAGAGATAAAAAATTATTGAAGAAAGAACAAGATATTTCTCTTGTCCTTTTAAGACAATTGGAAAATAAAGAAATAGTTAATATATTCAAGATAATTACGGATTTACAAAATACCATCTCAATTCATCCTATTTCATCAGATTGAGGATGGGATATTGTTCCAAAGGATGAACTGGACAGTTCCAATAAGATTTCATTCTTGAATAAAAATCCATTTTTTGATTTATTTCATCTATTTCATGACCGGAACAAGGAGGGATACACGTTACACCATGATTTTGAATTAGAAGTTCAAGAAATGGCAGATTTATTCACTCTATCAATAACCAAGCCGGATGTGGTGTATCATAAGGTATTTTCCTACTCCAGGGATGAATCGAAAAAGAAATCTTTATTGGTTCTACCTCCTATTTTTTATGAAGAAAATGAATCTTTTTATTGAAGGATAAAAAAAAAAAGGTCTAGACCTCCTGCAGGAATGATTGGGAAGATACAAAACCAAAAATAGTGGTATTTACTAGCAGCAACATAATGAGGCAGTCAATCAATATAGAATGATCCAAAATTTTATTCAAATCCAATATAGCACCTATGGGCACATAAGAAATGTATTGAATAGATATGATCGCAACTTCAAATATGGAATTTAAAGGGATCAAATAGGAAATGATACTCTAAATCATATAACTATAATGAAATATACGATCAACCAATAGTTAACAAATTTGAAAAAGAGTCAGAAGAAATGGTTCGATCCTCTTACTTTTATTTCTCGAACCTAGAGATCATGAATCGAGATCCTAATGCATATAGATACAAATGGTCCAATGGGACCAAGAATTTATAGGAACATTTGGAACTTTTCATTTCTAAGCAGATTATCGACAAAAAGATTTGTCTAAGTCACTTCCTTTCTTTTTGTCCAAGTTACTTCTTTTTTTTTGTGTAAATTTCTTCTCTTTTTGTCTAACTCACTTCCTTTTTCCTTTATGAGTTTCGGGAATATCCCCATTCATAGGTCGTAGATCCACATCTATGAATTGAAAGGTCTGAATGACCAACTCTGTAATCAGCTTTTAGAATCAATATGTCTTCAAATCGTTCATTTGAAAAAATGGAAACCCTTCTTATTGGATGATCATGACACTTCCCAAAAAGAGAAATTCTTGATCAATGGAGGAACAATATCACCATTTTTGTTCAATAAGATACCAAAGTGGATGATTGACTCATTCCATACTAGACATAACTGTAGGAAATCTTTTGATAACATGAATTCCTATTTCTCAATGATATCCCATGATCAAGACAATTGTCTGAATCCCATGAAACCATTTCATAGAAATTCATTGATATCTTCTTTTTATCAAGCAAATCGATTTCGATTCTTGAATAATCCACGTCACTTCTACTTCTATTGTAACAAAGGATTCCATTTTTATGTGGAAACAGCCTGTATCAATAATTATGATTTTACGTATGGACAATTCCTGAATATCTTGTTCATTCGTAACAAAATATTTTCTTTGCGTGGCGGTAAAAAAAAATATGTTTTTTTGGAGAGAGATACTATTTTACCAATCGAGTTACAGGTGTCTAACATATTCATACCTAACGATCCTCCACAAAATGGTGACGAAAAGTATAACTTCTACAAATCTTTCCATTTTCCACTTCAATTTGATCCATTCATTCGTAGAGCTATTTACTTAATCACATACATTTCTGAAACACTTCTAACAAAGTGACAAATAGTCAATTTTGAAAGAACATATTGTCAACCTCTTTCATATATGAATCTATCTGATTCAGAAAGGAAGAACTTCCATCAATATCTCAATTTCAATTTAAACATGGGTTTGATTCACACTCCATGTTCTAAGAAATGTTTACCATCCAAAAAGAGGAAAAAACGGGGTCTATGTCTAAAGAAATGCCTTGAGAAGGGGTGGATATATAGAGCCTTTCAACGAGATAGTGCTTTTTCAACTCTCTCAAAATGGAATATATTCCAAACATATATGCCGTGGTTCCTTACTTCGACAGGATACAAATATCAGAATTTGATATTTTTAGATGCTTTTTCAAACCTATTGCTGATACTAAGTAGCAGCCAAAAATTTGTATCCATTTTTCATGATATTATGCATGGATCAGATATATCATGGTGAATTCTTTAGAAAAACCGTATCTTCCACAATGGAATCTGATAAGTGAGATTTCGAGTAAGTGTTTACATAATCTTCTTCTGTCCGAAGAAATGATTCATTGAAATAATGAGTCACCATTGATAGCGACACATCTGAGATCGGCAAATGCTCGGGAGTTCCTCTATTCAATCCTTTTTCCTTCTTTTTGTTGCTAAATATCTCGTTCGGACACACCTTCTCTTTGCTTCTCGTGCCTATTGTGAGTTACAGACAGAGTTTGAAAATGTCAAATATTTGATGATTCCATCATACATGATTGAGTTGTGAAAACTTCTGGATAGGTATCCTACATCCGAACTGAATTCTTTCTGGTTAAAGAATCTCTTTCTAGTTGCTCTGGCAGCAACTAGAAGAAATATGAGGTTATGCTTCTGGCAGCAACATGCTATGGGGTGGTGGTCCCGCTTATGGGATCAAATCAATACATTCTAAGAAGAAATATTTGAATATCAATCTCATCAATATCATCGATTTAATAAGTATCATACCAAATCCCATCAATCAAATCACTTTTTTGAGAAATACGAAACATCCAAGTCATAAAAGTAAAGAGTTTATTCATTGATAAGAAAAAGAAAAAACAGGAACGGTGATTGGATTGATGATAAAATAGAATCCTGCATCTTGGATAGTGATTCGATTGATGATAAAGAAAGAGAATTCTTGGTTTAGTTCACCACCTTAACGATAGAAAAAAGGATTGATCAAATTCTATTGAGTCTGACTCATAGTGATCACTTATCAAAGAATGACTCTGGTTATGAAATGATTGAACTACCAGGAGCAATTTACTTACAATACTTAGTTGACATTCATAAAAAGTATCTAATGAGTTATAAGTTCAATACATCTTGTTTAACAAAAAGGCAGATATTCCTTGCTCATTATCAGACAATAACTTATTCCTAAACCTCTTGTGGGCTTAATAGTTTTCATTTCCCATCTCATGGAAAACCTTTCTTGCTCCGTATAGCTTTATCCCTCTCTAAGGGTATTTTAGTGATAGGTTCTATAGGAACTAGACGATCCTATTTCAAATACCTAGTGACAAACTCCTATGTTCCTTTGATTACAGTATTTGTGAACAAGTTGCTGGATAAAAATGGTTTTCTTATTAATGATAGTGACGATATTGATGATAGTGACAACATCGACCGTGACCATGATACGGAGCTGAAGCTTCTAACTATAATCAATGCACTAACTTTGGATATTGTTGAAATGTGGTGATCTTGCTACAATGTGCAAGGTAGTTCGGTTATAATGGAATTTTGTGTAGGTTTATGTTGTTGTACCCTAGAGCACAATCATTCAAGGTGTTAGTCAAGAATGATTGTTGTTGGTTCTTGGTTCTTGCTTCTTGATTTTGTTTTTTTTTTTTGGGTTTGTTTAGGTTTTGTTTCTCGTTTTAATGGAGGTTTAGGGTTCTTGAGAAGGCTGTTAGCTTTTGGGAAGAAGAAGAAACCAAAAATGTAGTAGTTGAGAGAGAGAGAGCCAAAAATGTTGTTTTTCAAAATCTGTTTTTTGAATATTTTCTTTCTCAATGTTTTTCATTACAATTTTCATACTTTTAAATACATCAAAAAGACAATAAGGCATGCTTCCATATTGATCAATAAATACAAAAGCATTAAAAGTAACCAACCAAGCCAAACTACCTCAACTAACTCTAATCAATGTGCTGGGCATGCAAAAAACCTTCTTTAATGGGCAGTTCAGCTTGTCTAAGGCATTTGAATTTGAAAACCAGCTCCATTTGAGTTGAAAATTGGAGGGAAGCCTTTTTGAATATTAAACTACGTTCTACCCAAAAGCCAGATAAAACAAAGTCCATTTACCCTTTCAAAAGTAATCAAACCCAAGGCAGTTTTGCCCAGTTTTTTGCGCAACAACACTGCACAAGGGTCAGATTGTTTTGGGATTAACTCAGCCTTCCCAGCTTCAAATTGGGCCATTCCTTTTGATGCTGCTTCCTCTGCATATCTAGTTTATCAAATCCAAAATTCAGGTCCAAATAACAAACCTACTTCAAACGGCATCCAAGGAAGTGGACTTATGTTGCTGGAAATACATTTCCAGCAACTAGACAAAAAAGGCCTTAAGCTAGATAATGAGCTTAGGGCATTACAAAAAGGATATTGTTCTTGAACATTACAAGATAAAATAAAATGCATAAACATAAACAATGTTTGGTCTTTGATGTTGCAAAACAAAGAGTGCAAGTGTAACCGAACTACCTTGCACATTGTGGCAAGATCACCACATTTCAACACTCCTCCTTGGTGTTCTTGCTTGAAATATTTAGAAGCTTCCTCAAGGTCTCAAATCTTGCTTTTGGAAGTGGCTTGGTGAAGAAATCTGCAAGGTTATCTTCAGTCTTGATATATTCCAAGCTTACTTCTCCATTTTCTTCAAACTCCCTCAAAGAGTGATACTTCACCGGTATGTGTTTTGTCCTTCCATGTTGAACGGGGTTCTTGGCTATTGATATGGCTGAAGTGTTGTCACATTTCATGATGGTTGAACCCTCTTGAGGATAACCAAGGTCCTCGAATAATTTCCTAAGCCAAATGCATTGATTCACACATGAAGAGCAAGCAATGTACTCAGCTTCGGAGGTGCTTTGAGCGGTTGTTCCTTGCTTCTTTGCATTCCATGAGAATGGTCCACTACCAAGTGAGAAAAGATACCCCGAAGTGCTCTTCATATCATCCAAGCATCCAGTCCAATCACTATCCAAGTAGGCCCTTAATCTCATCACATCTTGCCTATCATACCAAACTCCAAAGTCTTGTGTTCCTTTTAAGTATCTAAGAATTATTTTCGCACCTACAAAATGGTTTCGGGATGGTGATTGCATATATCTAGACAAAACACATGTGGCATGTATAATATCCGGTCTTGATGAACATACATAGAGCAAACTTCCTATCATGCTTCTATATAGAGTCGGGTTTACCGTTGGTGTGCCATCCTCCTTCTTGTATTTGTCTCCTTGGCTCATTGGTGTTGACATTGGCTTGCATTCATCAAGGTTGAACGTTTTCAAAAGATCTTTGATGTATTTCTCTTGAGATATAAAAATACCCCTAGAGCATTGCATCACTTCCACTCCAAGGAAGTAATTCATTTCACCAAGGCTTGACATGTCAAACTCCTTTTCAAGTTCATTTTTCAAAACTTCCACATTCTTTTCATTTTCACCCGTGACCAACAAATCATCCACATAGAGTGAGATAACAATCATGCCTTCTTCATTCCTTATGTATAGTGTTGGCTCATTTGGACTCCTCCTAAAGCCTTGGTAGGTCAAGTAACCATCAATCTTGCCATACCAAGCCCTAGGGTGAAAATGAAAAGAATGTGGAAGTTTTGAAAAATGAACTTGAAAAGGAGTTTGACATGTCAAGCCTTGGTGAAATGAATTACTTCCTTGGAGTGGAAGTGATGCAACGCTCTAGGGGTATTTTCATATCTCAAGAGAAATACATCAAAGATCTTTTGAAAAAGTTCAACCTTGATGAATGCAAGCCAATGTCAACACCAATGAGCCAAGGAGACAAATACAAGAAGGAGGATGGCACACCAAAGGTAAAACCCGACTCTATATAGAAGCATGATAGGAAGTTTGCTTTATGTATGTTCATCAAGACCAGATATTATGCATGCCACATGTGTTTTGTCTAGATATATGCGACCACCATCCCAAAACCATTTTGTAGGTGCTAAAACCATTTGGTGTAGGTTTATGTTGTTGTACCTTAGAGCACAATCATTCAAGGTGTTAGTCAAGAATGATTGTTGTTGGTTCTTGGTTTTTGATTTTGTTTTTTTTTTTTTGGGTTTGTTTAGGTTTTGTTTCTGGTTTTAATGAAGGTTTAGGGTTCTTGAGAAGGTTGTTAGCTTTTGGGAAGAGGAAGAAACCAAAATGTAGTAGATGAGAGAAAGAGAGCCAAAAATGTTGTTTTTCAAAATCTGTTTTTGAATATTTTCTTTCTCAACGTTTTTCATTACAATTTTCATACTTCTAAATACATCAAAAAGACAATAAGGCATGCTGCCATATTGATCAATAAATACAAAAGCATTAAAAGTAACTAACCAAGCCAAACTACCTCAACTAACTCTAATCAATGTGCCGGGCATGCAAGAGACCTTCTTTAATGGGCAGTTAAGCTTGTCTAAGGCATTTGAATTTGAAAACCAGCTCCATTTGAGTTGAAAATTGGAGGGAAGCCTTTTTGAATATTAAAATATGTTCTAGCCAAAAACCAGATAAAACAAAGTCCATTTACCCATTCACAAGTAATCAAACCCGAGGCAGTTTTGCCCAGTTTTCTGGGCAACAACACTGCACAAGGGTCAGATTGTTTTGGGCTTAACTCAGCCTTCCCAGCTCCAAACTGGGCCATTCTTTTTGTTACTGCTTCCTCTGCATATCTAGTTTATCATATCCGAAATTCAGGTCCAAATACCAAACCTACTTCAAACACCATCCAAGGAAGTGGACTTATGTTGCTGGAAATACAATTCCTGCAACTAGACAAAAAAAAGGCCTTAAGCTAGATAATGAGCTTAGGGCATTACAAAAAGGATATTGTTCTTAAACATTACAAGATAAAATAAAATGCATAAACATAAATAATATTTGGTCTTTGATGTTTCAAAACAAAGAGTGCAAGTGTAACCGAACTACCTTGCACATTGTGGCAAGATCACCACATTTCAACATCTTCCACTCAGTTCTGAAGAGTAACTAGGACCAATTCAATCACGTTTTCATTCATTTGGAATCTGAGCTCTTCTACTTAATTTTTTTAATTATTTTTCCCTTTCTTTTCTTTATTTTATTCCTTTCCATCATTGCTTAAGTGCCATAGGTTTGATCTTGTAGAACCTGACTCATTTTCTCATTGAGCGAAAGGTACGAAATAAATCAGATTGATTTTTTGATCAAAAGTACTATGTTATGTGAAATCTTTGATTTTTTTCTCTTTCTCCATCCCTATCCCATAGGTACAGCGTTTGAATCAATAGAGAACCTTTTCTTCGATATAAATGTATTTGTATAAATCGATCTTATTACGTTCCAATTCCTTCCCAATAGCTCCATGCAGTTATGCACTCCTCGAATAGGAATCCATTTTCTGAAAGATCCTAGCTTTCATGCTTTGGTGGGTCTCTGAGACCCTTTCCATGACCTATGTTGTGCTGAAGGGATATCTGTATGATCCGATCGATTGCATAAAGCTCACGGTAGCAATGGAACTGAGGAAAGTATACAGAAAAGACAGTTTTTTTCTTTTATATTAGCATGTTCTATTATATTAGTATTAGATTAGTATTGGGTAGTGATCTTAGTTCAGTGAGTCCTTTCTTCCATGATGAACTGTTGGCACCAGTCCTACATTTTGTCTCTGTGGACCGAGGAGAAAAGGGGTTCAGCGGGAAGAGGATCGCAACATGAGAGAAGCAAGGGGTCAACCTCTTTTAAATATACAACATGGATTCTAGCAATGCAATGTAGTTGGACTCTCATGTCGATCCGGATGAATCATCCTTTCCATGGAGGGAAATCTTTGCTTGCTAGGCAAGAGGATAGCAAGTTATAAATTCTGGCTCTGTAGGACATGTATTTCTATTACTTGAAATCCATAAATGAAGTAGCTAATGGTGTGGTACAATTATCCTTTTTGCAATGATGAATCTTGGAATGCATTCCTAAAAAAAAGAATTTATACATTTTTCGGGGTCACAAAGGGGTGTGGAAAGACATAAGAACACTTGAATGGAAATGGAAAAGAGATGGTAGGATCTTTGGCGCAAGAAGAAGGACTTCATCCGTATCATCTTGACTTGCTTATGATTTCTCTATTTTTTTTAAGAATACCTTGTCGGGCTCTTCTCCTATCCATATCGAATAGAATATGCTGAGCCAAATCTTCTTCAAGTAAAACCTGCTTGCTTTATTTAGATCGGGAAAATCATATGGTTTTATGAAACCATGTGCTATGACTCGACTCTGTAGTCAATCCTATTTTTGATAGGAATAGTTGACAATTGAATCCAATTTTTTCCATTATTTTCGTATCCATAATAGTGCAAGAAGAAGGCCCGACTCCAAGTTGTTCAAGAATAGTGGCGTTGAGTTTCTCAACCCTTTGCCTTAGGATTAATCAGTTCTATTTGCCTGAAGACTAGTTAGTTTTATTTCTCTCGATGGGGGCCAAGGGAAGGGATACAACTCAGTGGTGGAGTGTCACTTTGGCATGGTGGAAGTCATCAGTTCGAGCCTGATTATCCCTAAACCCAATGTAAGTTTTTCTATTTTTACTTGCCCCCCTGTCGTGATCAAATGAGAATGGATAAGAGGCTCGCGGGATTGATGTGAGGGGGTAGAGATGGCTATATTTCTGGGAGCGAACTCTAGGCAACAATGAAGCACATGGATGCAAGTTATGTCTTTGAATGAAAGACAATTCCAAATCTGCTTTGTCTATGAACAAGGAAGCTATAAGTAATGCAACTATGAATCTCAGCTTAGGATGAACACTAGCAGCATGCTTAACACATTTAAATCAGACAAGAAATGGTGTTTCCAGTTGCAGATGGGTGAGTAACGCGTAAGAATCTACCCTTGGGAGGGGAACAACAGCTGGAAACGACTAGTAATACCCCGTAGGCTAAGGAGTAAAAGGAGGAATCCGTTCGAGGAGGGGGTCGCGTTTGATTAGCTACTCGATGAGGAAATAGCTTACCAAGGCAAAGATCAGTCACTGGTTTGAGCGGATGATCAACCACACTGGGACTGAGGCATGGCCCAAACTCCTACGGGATGCAGCAGTGGGGAATTTTCTGCAACGGGCGAAAGCTTGATGGAGCAATGCCGTGTGGAGGTAGAAGGCCTATGGGTCGGGAACTTCTTTTCCCGGAGAAGAAACAATGGTATATGCGGAATAAGCATCGACTAACTAAGCATCGGCTAACTCTGTGCTAGCAGCCGTGGTAATACAGAGGATGCAAGCGTTATCCATAATGATTGGGCATAAAGCGTCTGTTGGTGGCTTTTTAAGTCTGCTGACAAATCCAAGGGCTCAACCCTTGATAGGCATTGGAACCTACCAAGCTGGAGTACGATAGGGGCAAAAGGAATTTTTTGGTGGAGCGATGAATTGTGTAAAGATCAGAAAGAACACCAACGGCGAAGGCACTCTGCTAGGCCGACACTGACACTGATAGACGAAAGCTAGGGGAGCGAATGGGATTAGATACCCCAGTAATCCTAGCTATAAACGATGGATACTAAGCTCTGTGCATATCGACCCGTGCAGTGCTATAGCTAATGCGTTAAGTATCCCACTTGGAGAGTACATTCACAAGAATGAAACTCAAAGGAATTGATGGGGGCCCGCACAAGCGGTGGAGCATGTGGTTTAATTTGATGCAAAACGAAGAACCTTACCAGGGCTTGACATGCCGCGAATCCTCTTGAAAGAGAAGGGTACCATCGGGAACGCGAACACAAGTGGTGCATGGCTGTCGTCAGTTCGTGCCATAAGGTGTTGGGTTAAGTCCTGCAACAAGCACAACTCTCATGTTTAGTTACCACTGTTGAGTTTGGAACCCTGAGTAAACTGCCGATGATAAGAGGAGGAAGGTGAGGATGACATCAAGTCATCATGCCTCTTATGCCCTGCGCAACACAGGTGCTACAATGGCCGAGACAAAAAGTTGCAATCCAGCGAAGGTGAGCTAGCTCTAAAAACTCATCCTCAATTCGGATTATAGGCTACAACTCGCCTATATAAAGTTGGAATCGCTAGTACACACTACTCGTCACACTATGAGAGCTGGCCATGCCTGAAGTCGTTACATTAACTGCAAAGGGGGGGGACGCCGAAGGCAGGGCTGGTGATTAGAGTGAAGTCATAACAAGGTAGCCCTACGAGAAGGTGCGGTTGGATCATCTCCTTTTCAGGAAGAGCTAATGCTTGTTGGGTATTTGGTTTGAAAATGCTACACACCCAAAAAGATGCGAGCTACGTCTGAGTGAAACTTGGATATGGAAGTATACTTTCGTTTCTCGACAGTGAAGTAAGACTAAGCTCATGAGCTTATTATCCTAGGTCGGAACAAGTTGATAGGATCCCCTTTTTTAGGTCCCCATGTCCCTCCCGTGTGGCTTCGTGGGGGCATATAAAAGGAAAGAGAGGGATGGGGTTTTTCTCACTTTTGGCATAGCGGGCCCCCAGCGGGAGGCCCGCATGATGGGCTATTAGCTCAGTGGTAGAGTGCACCCCTATGAGGGCTCTCAGCCATATGGATATTTCAATGTGCTCATCAGCACCTGACCCTGAGATGTGGATCATCCAAGGCACATTAGCATGGTATACTTCTCATGTTCGAACTGGGGTTTGAAATCGAACTTTTCCTCAGGAGGATAGATGGGGCGATTCAGGTGAGATCCAATGTAGATCCAACTGTCTATTCACTCATGGGATTCGGGCGGTCCGGGGGGGACCACACGGCTCCTATCTTCTCAAGAATCCGTACATCCCTTATCAGTATATGGACAACTATCTCTCGAGCACAGGTTTAGGTTCGACCTCGGTGGGAAAATAAAATGAAACACCCAACAACGTATCTTCATAGACCAAGAACTACGAGATCGCCCCTTTCATTCTATAGTGACGGAGGAATCGTACAATTTGAGCCTTTTTTTTGTGCTTTTCCCAGAGGTTTGAAGAAAGCTACAATCAAAAGGATTTTCCAAATCCTCCCTTCCCAAAAGGAAGAACGTGAAATTTTTTTTCCTTTTTACAGGGACCAGGAGATTGGATTTAACCGTAAGAAGAACACTTGGCTGATAAATTATGGGTTTGATGTGTAATTGTCTAAGCGATAATGATAGTATCTTGTACCTGATCCGGTGGCTCACTTTTTCTAAGTAATGGGGAAAAGGACCGAAACATGCCACTGAAAGATAACTAAGCCTTTAAATAGGCTTTGAAAAGACAACTTAAAAACCCTTGAACATAAAGAAAACCGGCCATCACACATAAAGAAACCTAGTTGGCTGAAACTATACTTCCTTTCCGAATCTAAGTTTGATTAATTAATTCCTTTATATTAAATTAGGAATTAATTAATTTACAATGGAAATAATAAAATAAAAACCTTCCTAAAGTTATTTTTCCAGAAAATAAATAAATAAAAGCCAAAAATTAATGGTAGTTTCCTAAAATAAAAAGTAAAAACAAATTAGGAAACTAAAAATTCTAGCCTTTTGATCAAGTTGACTTTGATCAATCTTTGACCTCTTTGAGCTCCAAATCAGCTTCTAGATGCTTTTTAGGATGCCAAATAAGCTGAATATAAAGTCCCACATGTTTCCCATGCTTGCAAAAATAAGAAAAGGCTAATACATTAAAATACAGTAAAGCCGGCAAGCAATACAGCAAATTCGGCCAAATTGTTGATGCTGTACGTACAAGCCCTTTTTGATTGCATTTGAGGATGATTTAACTTGATTCCATGACCTCTTAGGCATATTTATTGGACCCATAAAGCATTGGAACCATTTCATGCTTTTCGGACTCCAAAAATGTACCAAAACCGTCACCGGGGTCCGTACCAGTCTCCAGCGCTTGTATCAGCAAAATAGGTCTTGGTTCTTTGGTCATGATCATTCCTTCTTGATTATGATTTATCGGTCTTGGTTCTTTGGTCATGATCATTCCTTCTTGATTATGATTTATCCTTTGAGTAAGCACAGCAAGGTTATCTTTGAACTTCTTGGCTTGTGCTCTAGTGATTGGTCCCACCTTCATCCGTAACGGATCGACACCCCAACGGGTTGTCAGTTGTACGGGTTCGGGCGGATTTGCATCATTCCCCTCCTCTTGAAAAGGATTTGTCCTCAAATCAAAGTCATCACCGACAGCAAAAGGAGATAAATCAGTAACATTAAATGTAGCACTAACACTATACTCACCCGATAAATCAAGTTTGTAGGCATTGCCGTTTGTCCTCTCCAAAACTTGAAAAGGTCCATCGCCCCTCGGCATGAGTTTTGATTTCCTTTGTTCGGGAAATCTTTCCTTTTGTATGTGCAACCAAACCAATTCTCCTGGGTCAAACACTACCACAACAAAATCTAGAAATACATGCTCATTTTTGCAAAAATCACATTTTTTAATGTTAGCAAACAATCTTTCCTTTCTAAGAACTTGCAAAACTTGCCTAAGTTGATCCACATGGTCATCCAAATTTCGGCTATATATTAGAATGTCATCAAAATAAAAAACCACAAATTTACCAATAAATTGACAGATTACACGATTCATAAGCCTCATTGGATAATTCAAAAGGCATAACTAACCATTCAAACAGCCCATATTTAGTTTTTAATGGGGTCTTCCATTCATCACCTTCTTTCATCCTAATTTGATGATAACCATTCGTAAGATCAATTTTTGTAAACATGCAAGCACCATGCAACTCATCAAGCATATCATCTAATCTAGGAATGGGATGTCTATATTTGATGGTAATGTTATTTATATCCCTAAAATCAACACACTTTCTCCATGTACCATCTTTTTTTGGCACTAACAAAACAGGTACAGCACATGGACTTAAACTCTCATGAATATAACCTTTGTCAAGCAAATCACTTACCTGTTTTTGCAGCTCCTTTGTTTCTTCAGAATTGCTCCGATAAGCTGGTCTATTTGGTATGGCAGCCCCTGGAACAAAGTCAATTTGATGTTCTATCCCTCGAATAGGTGGTAGTCCATTTGGAATTTCATTTGGGAAGACATCTCCAAATTCCTTCAAAAGAGACATCATTGAACTTGGCAATTCAAGTTCTTCAAAGTTAGTTTGATCATTAGAATAATTTTCTTTATAAATCATGACCAGCAAAGGTTTCTTACACTCAATAACCTTATTAATATCTCCTAAACTCAAATAAAAGTTGCTACTTGACCTTTCTTTTCTTTCTTTTTCTTTTTCCCCCTTGGATTGGAGCAAACCTTCGGATTTCCCTTCCTTCTCCAAGCTCTCAGGTTTGACACTTTCTTTCCCCTCCTTTTTGGTTTTTCCTTGATCTTTCCACTCAATATGAGTCTTAGAAACCTTACGTTGATCAGCAACCTCATTCTTACTTTCTTTTTCCTTAAGCTTTTCAGCTTCTCTCCTTTGTTGCATTTGTAATTGGTCTTTGTAAACCTCTTTAGGAGATAATGGTTCCAGCTTAACCTTCTTCCCTTAAAACCTAAAAAAAATACTATTTTCTCGACCAAAATGAGTAGCATCTTTATCAAATTGCCATGGCCTACCTAATAGTATATGTCCAGCAATCATGGGTACAATATCACATAAAACTACATCCTCATATCTACCTATATTAAATTTTACTTTGGCTTGTTTGTTTACTTTCATCTCACCACTATCATTAAGCCATTGTAATCTATATGGCTCAGGATGTTTTATTGTTTTTAAGCCCAATTTATCAACTACAAGGTTACTTATTACATTGGTACAACTCCCACTATCTACAATCATGCTACAAATTTTACCTTGTATTTCACAACGAGTGTGGAAGATATTCTCTTGTTGAATTTGTTCTTCATCCTTGTAAACAGCAAGTACCCTCCTTGAGACCAAATTTAGCTCAACATTTGATGTGTTTAATGGTTCGGCCTCATCATCAAGTAATTCATTTCACCAAGGCTTGACATGTCAAACTCCTTTTCAAGTTCATTTTTCAAAACTTCCACATTCTTTTCATTTTCACCCTAGGGCTTGGTATGGCAAGATTGATGGTTACTTGACCTACCAAGGCTTTAGGAGGAGTCCAAATGAGCCAACACTACACATAAGGAATGAAGAAGGCATGATTGTTATCTCACTCTATGTGGATGATTTGTTGGTCACGGGTGAAAATGAAAAGAATGTGGAAGTTTTGAAAAATGAACTTGAAAAGGAGTTTGACATGTCAAGCCTTGGTGAAATGAATTACTTCCTTGGAGTGGAAGTGATGCAACGCTCTAGGGGTATTTTCATATCTCAAGAGAAATACATCAAAGATCTTTTGAAAAAGTTCAACCTTGATGAATGCAAGCCAATGTCAACACCAATGAGCCAAGGAGACAAATACAAGAAGGAGGATGGCACACCAAAGGTAAAACCCGACTCTATATAGAAGCATGATAGGAAGTTTGCTTTATGTATGTTCATCAAGACCAGATATTATGCATGCCACATGTGTTTTGTCTAGATATATGCGACCACCATCCCAAAACCATTTTGTAGGTGCTAAAACCATTTGGTGTAGGTTTATGTTGTTGTACCTTAGAGCACAATCATTCAAGGTGTTAGTCAAGAATGATTGTTGTTGGTTCTTGGTTTTTGATTTTGTTTTTTTTTTTTTGGGTTTGTTTAGGTTTTGTTTCTGGTTTTAATGAAGGTTTAGGGTTCTTGAGAAGGTTGTTAGCTTTTGGGAAGAGGAAGAAACCAAAATGTAGTAGATGAGAGAAAGAGAGCCAAAAATGTTGTTTTTCAAAATCTGTTTTTGAATATTTTCTTTCTCAACGTTTTTCATTACAATTTTCATACTTCTAAATACATCAAAAAGACAATAAGGCATGCTGCCATATTGATCAATAAATACAAAAGCATTAAAAGTAACTAACCAAGCCAAACTACCTCAACTAACTCTAATCAATGTGCCGGGCATGCAAGAGACCTTCTTTAATGGGCAGTTAAGCTTGTCTAAGGCATTTGAATTTGAAAACCAGCTCCATTTGAGTTGAAAATTGGAGGGAAGCCTTTTTGAATATTAAAATATGTTCTAGCCAAAAACCAGATAAAACAAAGTCCATTTACCCATTCACAAGTAATCAAACCCGAGGCAGTTTTGCCCAGTTTTCTGGGCAACAACACTGCACAAGGGTCAGATTGTTTTGGGCTTAACTCAGCCTTCCCAGCTCCAAACTGGGCCATTCTTTTTGTTACTGCTTCCTCTGCATATCTAGTTTATCATATCCGAAATTCAGGTCCAAATACCAAACCTACTTCAAACACCATCCAAGGAAGTGGACTTATGTTGCTGGAAATACAATTCCTGCAACTAGACAAAAAAAAGGCCTTAAGCTAGATAATGAGCTTAGGGCATTACAAAAAGGATATTGTTCTTAAACATTACAAGATAAAATAAAATGCATAAACATAAATAATATTTGGTCTTTGATGTTTCAAAACAAAGAGTGCAAGTGTAACCGAACTACCTTGCACATTGTGGCAAGATCACCACATTTCAACATCTTCCACTCAGTTCTGAAGAGTAACTAGGACCAATTCAATCACGTTTTCATTCATTTGGAATCTGAGCTCTTCTACTTAATTTTTTTAATTATTTTTCCCTTTCTTTTCTTTATTTTATTCCTTTCCATCATTGCTTAAGTGCCATAGGTTTGATCTTGTAGAACCTGACTCATTTTCTCATTGAGCGAAAGGTACGAAATAAATCAGATTGATTTTTTGATCAAAAGTACTATGTTATGTGAAATCTTTGATTTTTTTCTCTTTCTCCATCCCTATCCCATAGGTACAGCGTTTGAATCAATAGAGAACCTTTTCTTCGATATAAATGTATTTGTATAAATCGATCTTATTACGTTCCAATTCCTTCCCAATAGCTCCATGCAGTTATGCACTCCTCGAATAGGAATCCATTTTCTGAAAGATCCTAGCTTTCATGCTTTGGTGGGTCTCTGAGACCCTTTCCATGACCTATGTTGTGCTGAAGGGATATCTGTATGATCCGATCGATTGCATAAAGCTCACGGTAGCAATGGAACTGAGGAAAGTATACAGAAAAGACAGTTTTTTTCTTTTATATTAGCATGTTCTATTATATTAGTATTAGATTAGTATTGGGTAGTGATCTTAGTTCAGTGAGTCCTTTCTTCCATGATGAACTGTTGGCACCAGTCCTACATTTTGTCTCTGTGGACCGAGGAGAAAAGGGGTTCAGCGGGAAGAGGATCGCAACATGAGAGAAGCAAGGGGTCAACCTCTTTTAAATATACAACATGGATTCTAGCAATGCAATGTAGTTGGACTCTCATGTCGATCCGGATGAATCATCCTTTCCATGGAGGGAAATCTTTGCTTGCTAGGCAAGAGGATAGCAAGTTATAAATTCTGGCTCTGTAGGACATGTATTTCTATTACTTGAAATCCATAAATGAAGTAGCTAATGGTGTGGTACAATTATCCTTTTTGCAATGATGAATCTTGGAATGCATTCCTAAAAAAAAGAATTTATACATTTTTCGGGGTCACAAAGGGGTGTGGAAAGACATAAGAACACTTGAATGGAAATGGAAAAGAGATGGTAGGATCTTTGGCGCAAGAAGAAGGACTTCATCCGTATCATCTTGACTTGCTTATGATTTCTCTATTTTTTTTAAGAATACCTTGTCGGGCTCTTCTCCTATCCATATCGAATAGAATATGCTGAGCCAAATCTTCTTCAAGTAAAACCTGCTTGCTTTATTTAGATCGGGAAAATCATATGGTTTTATGAAACCATGTGCTATGACTCGACTCTGTAGTCAATCCTATTTTTGATAGGAATAGTTGACAATTGAATCCAATTTTTTCCATTATTTTCGTATCCATAATAGTGCAAGAAGAAGGCCCGACTCCAAGTTGTTCAAGAATAGTGGCGTTGAGTTTCTCAACCCTTTGCCTTAGGATTAATCAGTTCTATTCGCCTGAAGACTAGTTAGTTTTATTTCTCTCGATGGGGGCCAAGGGAAGGGATACAACTCAGTGGTGGAGTGTCACTTTGGCATGGTGGAAGTCATCAGTTCGAGCCTGATTATCCCTAAACCCAATGTAAG